>NW_026866824.1:0-83248 GCF_026571515.1 Ruditapes philippinarum
GTTAATTGTAATTTTTTATTATTCTGTTTATTCATAATAAGGTACATAGTACTTACATTGTAAGTTAACTTTCAAAACATTGCGAAATGGATGTTTGGCAATATTTCGGACAGTCATGTTCTACTTTTTTATATTGAAGTATTGAATAAACAGACATTGCATACAAGGTAAGCTTCTCTGTAACATATCTGACACATTTCCTTCCTGTCTTCATAACTTTCATGTTATTTTGTATGCCTGTCAATAATAATTTTCAGATTGATGATGACGAGATGAGATGAGGTTGAGTGAGGAAGAATTGAATCAGGGCATAGAATGTGATGAGGATCAATTGTTTGAGTGTGTTGGGTTTAGCAGATTTATATGAGGCGGAGCAGAAGGGTAAGGAGGAGGAGGAAGAGGACGAGAAACCTGAGAAAGAAGAAAAGAAAAAGTGAGTTTGGACATTAATAAATAAAGTATATAACCACTGGAGAAACCAAACATAAATCCATTAAAATCGTGTTAAATAAAATGAAGGAAAGAGCGAAAAGCAAAGATAGGAATACTTTTTATAACTGGATCCACCAACAACAAATATATGAGAGTGTTTAATCTTACTTTAAACCATTAATTAATCATTTCAGTTTTTAAGAGGGCACTGTTTGTTTAGAGAAGTATATTTGGACACAACTATTTATGAATATATTACAACCTGTAGGTGTTCACTTCATGGCAGAAATGAATAATTATGCTCATCAACTTTGAAAAACTGTTACAAACAAAGGAAAATGACTGACTATTTTAGATAACTCATTAGGACTGATTTAGGTCGAAAAAAGAAGACAGTCCTGTCCTACTTTTCATATTTTGAACAAAATATAGTGAACTTATGTGAACTGTCCTACTTTTCATATTTTGAACAAAATATAGTGAACTTATGGCTCAAACATATTTAACTGATTTTTATGATATTGTTAAAGACTATAATTATTTTTTATTAAATCTTTCAGACAATTAATCAATGTCAAAGTTGTAAAAGGTATATTCGTGAAAGTGAGAAGCATGATTGTGTAATAGTGGAATGTTATCACGAATGGATAAATCCCGACTGTCCGAGTTGTATTGAGAAATTGAAAAAACCCATCAAAAGAGTTGAAAGGAAACTAATCAGTGCTGAAGAGATAGAAGAGAAATTGAAAAAAGAGATAGAAGCGGAAGCGAGAAAGATAGAGGAGGGTAGTATTTGGTTGGAAAGACGATCTGACTTTAAAAGAATGTTTTCGAATCGCATAAAATGTAGTATGTGCAACATCACAGTATATTCTGAGAAATACATGGAAGTTCATTTGAGGGGGAATAAACATAAGGCAAAGGAGGCTCGGGTGTCAGGAGATGTTAACTCTCCTGTCTCACGTTTCGATTCGAATCAGCCTCCTTCCAGACTTCCAGACTACCCCCCTCAAATGATACAAATGGTGTTGCAAATGATGGCCGGAAGAAATGCGACAAGTACGTTTTACTATGCTGTGGACTTGAGACGCCACCAGGGGTCCAAGTCCCACATCATATTGAAACAAGCCTACGGCACTTCACCCCTTGTTCTTGAGAGGGAGAAAACCTATGGGGGTTGCGTTCATTGAACGCCGCCATTCCTTGTTGATCTTGTTTATCATATTTCAAGAACAAGGGTTTATTCAGAGTTTCGCCCTTGGCAATGTGATGAGCCTACCAGGCTACTCCTATTGCCACGGTCTCTTTAAGACATATAGTAAAATGTCTTATACCCAATTTAAACAGGAGTTTGAATTGCGCGTAAAGCAAGTTACTATTGTCGACATAGAGAGGATGCGAATTTTGAGACAAAGTTTAAGGTTTGTCACCAAAGAGGACCCACATGCTGTTGTGGTTGGGTTTGACATGGGACTCACATCTTGGATTGTGAAGGCCCATTGTTATGCCCAAACACACAGCCGGCTCAACTGGGGTGACTCTATTCCTGCGTCTATATCCACTACTGACAGGAAGTCTTTCGAGGGGTATGTTACCTCCGAAAGACTACGTCTACAGGAAGAGGAACTCAGGCACAAACTGTCAGATGTTACCCTACATGATTGGCAGAACCAGGTGATTGATGATGTCAAAACCCAAGTGGGTAATGACAGGTCAATAACCTGGATCTATGATCATGTAGGGAATACTGGCAAAACTTACATGAGCAGTTTCATGAGGACAAACCATCATGCTGTTGTGTTTTCAAACACCTCAGAGAAGGATATTGGATTTGCATATGACTGCCAACCTATAGTTATTTTTGATAATGCTCGAGACATGAAAGATATATCTTATTCATGTCTCGAGCACTTAAAAAATGGCAACATATTTTCAAATAAGTATGAAAGTAGGTTGAAGGAGTTCGTACCACCTGCGGTGATGGTCTTAAGCAATTCTTTGCCAAAGAAAGAAAGACTGTCACTGGACAGGTGGTTCGTATACTCACTTATCCGGGACATAGGTGACAAAGTTATGTTATTGAAGTTGAATTGTTTTAATCAGAACAGAATTTGTGATGATCAAACACACATTTGCAATAATAAAATTGTGGAAAATTGAATTGTTTTAACATGAAACAAGAGGGCCATGATGGCCCTAGATCGCTCACCTGACTTATCAAACTCATCCAAACAATTACCTAGACAAGCATTCTGACCAAGTCTCATGACAGGTGAGTCAAAAATGTGACCACTACAGTCTTAACAAGGATTATCCATATTTGAGCAGTGCGACTTAGTTTTTTACCCAGGTGACACATATTCAAACTTGACCTAGAAATCATCAAAACAAACTTTCAGACCAATTTCCAGAATACTTGGATCAAAACAGTAGCAACTAGAGTGTTAACAAGATTTTTCTATTTTTAGCTCCGGTGACCTAGTTTCACATGCGATTTCGAACTCATCCAAGCAATTACCTAGACAAGCATCCTGACCAAGTTTGATGATAATTGAGTCGAAAATGTGACCACTAGAATGTTAACAAGGTTTTTCCATATTTGGGCGGTGTGACCTAGTTTTTCATCCAAGATGACCCATGTTCGATCTTGACTTAGAAATCATCAACACAAACTTTCAGACCAATTAACAGAATATTTGGATCACAACAGTAGCCACTAGAGTGTTAACAAGATTTTTCTATTTTTAGCTCCTGTGACCTAGTCTTTCATCCGAGATGTCCCATGTTCGATTTATTCCCAGCAATGACCTAGACAAGTTTCCTGACCAAGTTTGATGACAATTGAGTCAAAATTGTGACCACTAGAGTGTTAACAAGGTTTTTCTTTTTTTAGCTCCTGTGACCTAGTTTTTCATCCGAGATGACCCATGTTCGAACATGCTATCACCTAGACAAACATCTTGACCAAGTTTGATTATGACTGATGCAAAAATGTGACCGCTAGAGTGTTAACAAGGTTTTTCTATTTTTAGCTGCGGTGACCTACTTTTTCATCCGAGATGACCCATGTTCGAACTCACCCGAGCTATCACCTAGACAAGCATCTTGACCAAGTTTGATGATGATTGATGCAAAAATGTGACCGCTAGAGTGTTAACAAGGTTTTTCTATTTTTAGCTCCGGTGACCTACTTTTTCATCCGAGATGACCCATGTTCGAACTCATCCAAGCTATCAACTAGATAAGCATCCTTACCAAGTCTGATGATGATTGATGCAAAAATGTGACCACTAGAGTGTTAACAAGGTTTTTCTATTTATAGCTCCGGTGACCTAGTTTTTCATCCGAGATGACCCATATTCGAACTCATCCGAGCTATTATCTAAACAAGCATCCTGACAAAGTTTGATGATGATTGGTTTAAAAATGTGACCACTAGAGTGTTCACAAGGTTTTTCTATTTTTAGCTCCTGTGACCTAGTTTTTCATCAGAGATGACCCATGTTCGATGTCATCCAAGCAATTGACTAGACAAGCATTCTGACCAAGTTTGATGATGATTGGTTCAAAAATGTGACCACTAGAGTGTTAACAAGGTTTTTCTATTTATAGCTCCTGTGACCTACCTTTTCATCAGAGATTACCCATGTTCCAACTCATCCGAGCTATCCCCTAGACAAACATCCTGACCAAGTTTGATGATGATTGGGTCAAAAATGTGACCTCTAGAGTGTTCACAAGGTTTTTCTATTTTTAGCTCTTGTGACCTAGTTTTTCAGTCGAGATGAGCCATGTTCGAACTCATTCGAGCTTTCAACTAGATAAGCATCCTGACCAAGTTTGATGATGATTGAGGCAAAAATGCGACCGCTAGAGTGTTCACAAGCAATTGTGGACGTACGACGGACGACGGACATTCACCGATCCTAAAAGCTCACACTGAGCAAGCTCGGGTGAGCTAAAAAAAAGAAAGAAAAAAACAAATAACAAACATTAAACATTGTGAACTGTTCATGGTCTTTTGTTTTCTCTTGTTTTATTTATTAATAAAAAGTATGGTTTGTCTCTTCCTCAAAAATAATAGTAGGATCGGTTTTCTATGTGACTCTACTACCCGCAAAGAGATCCAGTGTACCAACACTCGAACAAATACTAGTAACCACTGAAAATGATGCATGGTCAGTACCATTTAACTTCTCACACTCAGCAAATTTGATTGATGCCCATCCAGGAATTAAATAATATTTCCTCGAATCTTGAGTGGCTGGAGCATACATAGCTTGTATGTCCCAAAATTTGGCATAGTCGTATTGATTATAAAAGGAGAGGTAGAGATAGGTTCAAAGTAAAATAGATAAACAAGATCAACAAGGAAAGGCGGCGTTCAATGAACGTAACCCCCACCCGACCCAGTAACAAGAAAACCTGTATAAAACCTTCACACGTTATTCAAATGAATATACCATAGCTCATTCTAGGGACAATAACCTAACATTTTAATCATATGTTCACTTCTAAAAAGTTTTTGAAGGAGAAGGTCAATTAATGATGCTCCTGGTGCAGCCAATTACAGGTAGCTATTCACCCAATGGCCAATTATTACTCATTTTACCGATGATTTCACGAACAGTGAACTTTATTGTTACTTTCTCAAGCCAATCTGAACCGTCATTATATATTTCTCCTAGATATGATACCGAATCGGAGACCCCCAAGTACGAGGGTCCACAAGATCGAGGTCACTCAAAGTAAGGAAGGGGGTCTTCGTACGGAGTCATTATTTCACGTTACATGTGCCGCGAACGCCAAAGAGGATGACGACGGCGAGGACTTTGACGCAACTTTTTTATTTTTAGAGATATTTTAAAAATTCTTCAATTTTTCGAAGTCCATAACTACTCTACCAACTAAAAAGTGGTGTTATTTTTTGATTATGAAGTCTGGTTCAAAAGTTGTACTTTTCACATGAGTCAAATAAAGGGCTCGTAATATAACGTTATTTGTGACGTCATATAATGAAAATGTTTATTTCATTTTGGATTAATATGCCGGAAGTCCATGTGACGAGGACAGGAGAAAAATTATGCCTGAAAGAAAAAGGAGGTGTGCATTCATTTTGAACGAATGTGAGGAAGAAGAACAAAGTGGGGAAAATGTAAAGTGTGATGATGATGGTGGTTCGGATGGTTGTTCAAGTTTAGGGGACATTATAAAAGACAATTATGTTAGTGAAGGTGAACTACGACCTAATTCATCCTTGAACTCAAACGTCGGTGTTAATTTATTTCACTCATTCCTGAATAGTTTGGAAAGTAGTGATGTGAACGAGGAACTCTCTAAACCTACTTTAAAAAAACGAAAAAGGATTGTGGATTATGAATCTCAAGAATCACCGAACTTTAAAAGGATAAAGACAAATCTTTTAACGGAGATTACTGAGGTTACAAGTGTATCTATCGAGGAAGAACAAGTTAACATATTGGATATCAATTCAATACACGACTTTATCGATATGTCGGTGAGTACTCTTTTTCAAAAAAATACTGTAATCAAAACTAAAAGAGCTAGAAACTAGATTTTTGTTTTGTTTTCATGTGAATATTCAGCTTAGATTCTACATTTGAATTGAGTGATTGTGGTAAAGAAGAAGGACTTTTAAGACTATTAATAAAAATTTATATAGCAATATAATTAGGAAAATTAAAAAAATACGGTTGATTTATTAAGTTATCATTCGAACTAAACATTAATTTTTTATATCACAGGAAGATGAAATTTCTGCTTTGAATGAGGAATTTGAAATAGACTTACGTGGTACAGAGACATTAGAAGCAGAGGTCAAATTACCAGATTATATGGAAGTAAACTTAACCGATTATACTAAAGAAAAGGTAAGATATTTTTCACATACACATGCATTTTGTTTTCTTCTATATTTAACATAAACATGTATTTTATATTCTTCTGTATGTTGACAACTTATAGATGTTTACTTCAATTTTTCAGATAGATGATGCAACAATGGTACAGATAACAAGTATAATAGATATGATGAAAGATTGTAACAGGGTCGAGATATTTGAAGAGAATAAACTGGACGACTTAAATGATAAGCTAAAAGACTTAGATGATGACTTAGAACAAGAGGAACCACAGGTACAGTTTAGTTTGAGTTTATTTAAGTAAATTAAGTACATTAACCCGAACATGAAGAAACTAGACATTCATCTACTGTTGTAATTTTGGTAACAATGCAATAAAGTGGGTTAGATAGAGATAGGGATTTGCATTGGAATTGATAGGATTAGAGAGTGAATTTTCATGATTCTTTGTATTGTGATACTATATTTTCAGATGTTACAGCAGAGAAAATAAACTGCATTTTACAAAGTACTTGAAATTTATTCCAGATCTTAAAGAAGTGTGACCGATACAACATTCATTATAGAAAGGAACATACCCACAACTCTGCTACATGTGGTCACGAGAAACCTATTCCGCAAAAGGAACTTATGTTTATACCCGCTTGTGATATAGAAAAAGAAAGAGACAGACTAATAGAAATTGAAGAAAAACAGCTTGAAAATGACGAAATTGAGTCGGAAAAGGAAACTGAATGGAAACAAAATATGTCGGATGTACATTATTGTAAACTATGTAAACTTACTTGCTATTCTTCATACTGTTATGAAAAACATTTAAATGGGAAAAAGCATAGAGATATTGTTAAGAAGCAACAGGAGTTGGCTGAGGATGTACAGGAATCTTCTAGTACTCCTCTATCATCTTCTTCTACTTCAAACTCTAAACAATGTAATGTCTGTCATAAGTATGTTGGCAAACATAATTATAGCAGACATGTCAAAAACCATGACAAACACCCTAAGAAATTGTTTTGTAACGTATGCCAATCTAATTTCACTACTCAGTCTGCATACTTATCCCATTGTAGAAGTCGTAAGCACACAATGAAAGTTAGTGATGATAGGAATGATTTACCTCATGAGTTTAACTCTGGTGAATTAAATAACATGCAAAACCCTGAGTTTAGAGACAATGAAAATATTGCAAAGTCTACTGGTACATTATTTCTGGTTAAATTTGATTCAGCATGTAAATATCATGTGTGTAAGAAACTTAGAAACCATTACTGTGCTGTATGTGACTTAAAGTTTCATAAGTCAATTGATTTAAAACGTCATTGTAATAGTAGAAAACATAAAATTTTGTATAAGGCTTACAGTCGTAGTGAACTGGTATTAGACAGAGAGATTGCTCATGAAAAAAAATCATTCATAGTGTCTTATGCTATAGGTAACATGTTTAGTTTGCCTGGATATAGCCATTGTCATGCGGTTTTCAAAACTGATAAGAGACTCACTTTTGAGGAATTCGAAAATGAGTTCAGAAATAGTGTGTCCTCAAAAGTATGCATTGTTGACATTGAAAGGGTTCGGAATTTAAGATGCTCAATAAGGTATGTGACCAAAGAGGATGCTCGAGCAGTATTAGAAGGCTTTGATATAAACTTGGCATCGTGGCCGATAAAAGCCCATGCTTATTCTCAAACACACTCAAAGGTCTGTTGGTCTGATCCCACTCCTTCTTTGTGTTCTGCTATAGACCGAAAATCTTTTGAAAGTTATGTAATAGAAGAAAATAGGCTTCTATATACAGAAAAAGACAGGGCAGATTTAGAATTATACAAACTGCATGACTGGCAGAAGTTAATATTTGACGAAGCACAAATGTATTATGGAAATGATCGTACTATTATGTGGGTTCAAGATAGGGTTGGTAACACTGGAAAAACTTTTTTAGCAAAGTATTTATGTACCTTTCATAATGCAGTTGTATTTACAAATACAACGGAAAGAGATATTACATGTGCTTACAACAAAGAACCGTATGTTATATTTGACCTTGCTAGACAACGGAAAGATAGATCCATTTCATATGCTTGCATGGAAAACCTTAAAAATGGAATTGTCTTTCAAAATAAGTATGAGTCATGTGTAAAGAAGTTTACCCCTCCTTCAGTTATTGTGTTTAGTAACTCTCTACCAACAAAACATATGTTGTCACTGGATAGGTGGAAAGTTGTATCATTAACTAGAAAAGACAATGAAATACATATTCAAAGACTGAACTGTTTTAATGAAGAAACATTTTGTAACAATAATGAACATATATGTAACAATAACAAGAGCACCGCTAGGCGGAGCATTATGTGTTTTATTTTTTAGTAAGGATGAAGCATTTGTAAGACATGGGAATTCGCTGTTCATCCTATAAAATTTTACAGCTGTAGGTTGATTAATACTTAAGTTATTAATAATGACCTTAACCTTTGACCTTGTGACCCCAAAATCAATAGTGGTCTTCTACCTTATATGGACAATCATCCTAACAAGTTTGAATATTGTGGGCCAATTGGAACTTTAATTATGCTGTAGAAACTGTTTTCAGTATTAAGATAAAAGTGACTTTGACCTTTGACCTTGTGACCCCAAAATCAATAGGGGTCTTCTATCCAATGTGGATAATCATCCTATGAAGTTTGAATATTGTGGGCCAAATGGAACTTACGTTATGCTCCGGAAGCTGTTTTTGGTTTTAAGGTAATTGTGACCTTAAACTTTGACCTAGTGACCCCAAAATCTATAGGGGTCTTTTGCCCAATATGGACAATCATCCTATGAAGTTTGAATATTGTGGGCCAAATGGAACTTAAGTTATGCTCCAGAAACTGTTTTCAGTTTTAAGGATATAGTGACCTTGACCCTTGACCTTTTGACACCAAAATCAATAGGGGTCTTTTACCCAATATGGACAATCATCCTATGAAGTTTGAACACTGTGGGCCAAATGGAACTTAAACTATGCTCCGGAAACTGTTTCCAGTATCAAAGTAATAGTGACCTTGACCTTTGACCTTGTGAACCCAAAATCAATAGGGGTCTCCTACCCAATATGGACAATCATCCTATGAAGTTTGAACATTGTGGGTCAATTGGAACTTAAGTTATGCTCCGGAAACTGTTTTCAGTTTTAAGGTCATAGTGACCTTTGACCTTTTGACCCAAAAATTAATAGGGGTCTTCTACCCACTATGGACAATCATCCTATGAAGTTTGAACATTGTGGGTTAATTGGAACTTAAGTTATGCTCCGGAAACTGTTTTCAGTATCAAGGTAATAGTGACCTTGACCTTTGACCTTGTGACCCCAAAATCAATAGGGGTCTCCTACCCAATATGGACAATCATCCTATGAAGTTTGAACATTGTGAGTCGAATGGAACTTAAGTTATGCTCCGGAAACTGTTTACAGTTTTAAGGTCATAGTGACTTTGACCTTTTGACCCCAAAATCAATAGGGGTCTTCTACCCAATATGGACCATCATCCTATGAAGTTTGAACATTGTGGGCCAAATGGAACTTAAGTTATGCTCCGGAAACCAAATTGCTAACGGACGGACGGACGGACAGACAGACGGACGCCAGGGGGTATAACATAATATGCCCTTTCGGGCATATAAAAAACATTGCATCCAGTCAAAGTAATAACAGGTTTGACAAATAAAATAGTTTAACCGTTTATGTTCTGTTTGTGTCTTTTTTCTATAAAGTGTAAGTTTAGTTGAAAAAATATGATTAACAAGATCAACAAGGAAAGGTGGCGTTCAAATAACGCAACCCCCACACGAGTTAGCAAAAAGAACCAGTGGCAAGGAGCCCAGGCGGACCCCAAACAAAATACGGACAGGCCAATCACTAAAACGACAATCAACGAACAAACAAACAAACAAAAAAACGACCAAATGATTGAAACCTTGGATTGTATAATACTGCTACTTAACATAAACCAAGAGATAACTTCCGAATGTCTGTCAGAGATAAATTTCACCGGGGTCTTCAGTGCATTATACAAATTAAGTCAAAAATAGTCTATTATAAGTAGAATACTTATATGCTTTCTTCATATTGAACCTTCTGTTATATAGAGGATAAAGAATAGTAACTGTCAATACTTTATGTGACGATCCTGCTCATTGGATTGTTAGACATATGACTAAGTGTAGTTGTTGCATCATTTTGCATAAGAGAAGCTGAAGTGGATATCATTACTGTATAATCTTTCTGGTTGTCTTGGATATCTTTAACAGAAGTCTCTATTTTTTCGAACATTTATTTAAGTTTGAAGCACCAGTGCTTTCACTAACAGTATGTGCCTTTATTTTGCAACTTAATTGAATTAAACGTTCTCCGAATGACGTTATTACATGTGCCGCGAACGCCAAAGAGGATGACGACGGGGAGGACTTTGACGCAACTTTTTTATTTTTAGAGATATTTTAAAAATTCTTCAATTTTTCGAAGTCCATAACTACTCTACCAACTAAAAAGTGGTGTTATTTTTTGATTATGAAGTCTGGTTCAAAAGTTGTACTTTTCACATGAGTCAAATAAAGGGCTCGTAATATAACGTTATTTGTGACGTCATATAATGAAATTGTTTATTTCATTTTGGACTATTGAGCTATGCAGACGTGTTTTATGAAAGAGGAATCTTCATTTGAAAAATGTAAGTACTTTATTTGTCATGAAATGATTAGTTTCGTCTTCAAGCTATGTTTACAAGCTTTAATAACGTATTTTACCATTGTTCATTCATTGCAGTAATTATAAAATAGCCATTGCTTGTTCTAAGAAACGTGTTTTTTTCATTTTCAGAATAAGATAAATCTGGCAGCATTCGAACTGAATACCAGAAGAGAATTACTACATACAGCTGGATGTTCACCCTTAATTGGTATTTCGGCTATATTTGATTGAAAAGATTTATCTGCAATAAATGTTTATATTGAAGATTTTCAAGAGGGTGAAAGTTGAGATCAACTGAAACAGATATTGATATACAGCAAACATTGTCCAACGATTTATACTTTTATTTGAAGCAGACATTTCATTTGCAAAAACAGTTACACTACAAGATTCAAATTACTTCACACTTCTTTCATATTTTGAATTTAACTGGACTTTAACGAGTAGGAATGTCGAACATTGAACTGCAAGAAAATTACGAACAAAGAGTGATAGTAACTCACCATCGGATGCCTCATCCAGATTGGGAAGGTTTCCATACACGAGAGCGAAGAATAATGAAAAACAAAGACAAAAAAAAGAGGATAACTTGTGCTCAAGTCAGGAAATTAATTGTCAAAATAATCAAAAAGCGGGAAGAAGTAGGCAAAAAGTACATGGAGTACGAGGAACTCGTAAAAAAGGCAATCAAACTTGATAGCAGCTTGGGTACATATGGAATTGAAACTTTAAATGAAATGGACTGATTAAGGTGCTTAGTTACTCATAAATGTATATACAATATATGTTTAAATATGTTTAATAGGTTTTAAACTGTTAACGATTGTTGTTATCACTCAATTAAATGCAGCTCTTCCTTATTGATCTTCTTTTTTTCTTATTGAATGTTGCAAAAATGTTTGAAAATAGGAATGTTGTAGAAACCAAAGTAGTATCACAAAAAATGCTGAACCTAAATGCAATCTGAATGAATCTCACGACTTTGAGAAGTCTGTAAATATTACTTTCCTTTTAATGATAATTATGTTTCAGCTTTCTTTGTTCAAGAAATGAACATTGACAAAAATGAAAATTTAAAAAAAGGCATTCAATCAAAGCTTAAATTTGTGTATAAAATGCGCAAGGGCTCTAAAATATCCTCATTTTAACTCAACCGTTATTACAGTCAACATGAACTCGGACGATCTTGATGATACATTTACATCTGAATATTTGCACACGTTAGACCAAATAGAACAATAAACACAAAAATTGAAGGAATAACTTCCAATCCTGACAAAGAAAAACAAGATTACTTAGACTTGAAAACGTACTTTTTGGACAATACGATTCCTGGTAACTTATCAGTTTTAGCAACATTAATAGGATTCCCAAGTCAAGTGTATTAGTGTATAGAAACCGATCATCCGAGAAGGAGTCTAGACAGAATGCATGCTCTGTTTGAGTTATGGTATCCGATTGCGAAAGAAATAGGACACAAAAATGGCTTGTTACCAGTGCACATCTTAGCATACGTGAAATATTCATTTTCAAGCGCCCTGCAACGTCCACCAAAACTACTATAGTCTGTCCCATTAAAAATGGAAATGAACTTTTGCCTGGTGTGAATTAACAAAACGAGATTGAATAAAAATTTAACTGTTTTTGTAAACTAAAAAAAAGTCACCCTCGAGATTTTTCAGGATTTTACGCTAAAGTGTCTACTTTTCTTGTGAAAGCAAATTTTGATTTCTCTATGGAAAATTCCTGTTGTATATTTTCCGTAGCCATTGCCGAAGTACTCTTTATTTGAAGATGAACGGGAGAAAGCACGTGTCATTTTTCTAAAATATACATGAGGTTCTCGGGGTCGTTTCATGATTATTTTACAAAGCTGGATCTACAAGATGTAACAGTTTAGTTGCAATGCATGATGGAAAACTTAAAATAAAAAAGAAAAATAAGCAACAAGAACACCGTGTCACATGGATAAAAGATCTAGAAATTACACTTACTTTTAGCTGAATATAATTCCTATGAATTTCGGAATAGATCTTTATAAACGTCACTTCTGAAGATTCCTTCATTGCCAGTTTCTACACAGTTTCGTAGATCCGATTTTTTCTACTTTGAAACTCCTAAATGACATGACTCCTACACTTATGGTAGCTTAAGGTCTTCAGCGTACCCGTTTATATACTATGACATGACGTTTAATGCCGCATCAGATGAAAAACAAAAATGTTAAATAGCGGCTTATAAAGTTTTGGAAGCCAGAACTACACTTATGGTGATCCAGATTTTTTAAACTGTTAATCCGTCTCATTATTAAAAGATTGTTCAATTTGTGGAGTTATCTGGGTTAGCAAATGAAATATGTAAATGAAACACATCATAATTCAGCATGTTCCAAATCCATAATTCAAGAACGGCCCATCAATTTTAGTTGTCAACATCACAATCCTTATAACTCTTGAAAATGGATTCCTGACGAAAACAATCTTTATTACGTCAACAACAATATACGAAATGTATGACGTAACAAAAATGTCTCGCGATTCCAGTTGCGGCATTGACAGAGAGCGGTTAGGCATATGTAACCTCAAACAGATAATTTTTAGCGTTGAGATGAATTTGTCTTGTTGGCATTTAAAATAATTTTTATATACCCAGATTTTGCAACTTAACTGTAAAAAAACACCTTCAATTCATATATTAATAACAAAGCTTTTGATAACATTTAAATAATCTTAAACACACTTAATGACATGAATCTACAACAGTACAATACTTCTTCCATTTATTATATATAACATTCGTTTTGATTTTATGTTTTAAAACCATTTTACATAATTCTCAGAAATAATTTCCCTACATGTTATATCGTTTTTCATGACTTCTGTAAATCTTACTCTTTTAACTACAAAATATACAATACGCCGTATTTTTCTCCCGCGAAAAATATGCTAGATCTGTTGTATTTTCACTGAATATTTTTAAATTTTAGGAAGGCTAAAAAATTATTGAGAAAGTCACTCGGTGTTTCCCTTTGACTAGATCTCCCCTTCATTTTAACATAACAATTATATGTTACACTTTGAGTCTAAAAACGATTATTGTCGCTTATTGAACACTCCAATTCAAACTTATTCTTAATAATATCAAATCACTGACATTTGTTGAATTGTGAGACGGGAAGTTAAATTTGTATTTACGAACTTAAAGTGTATAGGCCTACGTTTGATTGCTCAAACTAGAAAGCATGATATTATATATTCTTAAAATTTACATTTTCCTCGAACGCGGGTGACCTGTGTTCTCTCGTTAGCGAGGGAGTTAGTTAAAGTAGACACTGTGGTAACAAGCAAACCAATTCTGAACATATAGTGAATCAGTTTTCCTTTCTATATATTTCTTGTCAGATTTGCATGATAAAGTAGTATCTGTTGGCAACTTCTTGTGAAAGTTGAAACCTACGGAAAGTTTTAGCGCACGGACATCGCACCCGAAATAAGAAGGGTAACATATTCTTATATTCCATCGAACTTGGTCAATTTAATTATTTTTGAATAGAAGTGATACATACTAATGGACAGAATTCAGATAACTACAGAATTGTGTAAATTAAACATTAATAAGCGAAGAACCATTTTTCATGGTCATGTGGGGTCGCATTCATTGAACGCCGGCTTTCCTTGTTGATCTTGTTTATCATATCGCTCCCCTACGACATGTTGCGGTAAGATACGCACTTTATTTGAAAGCTATCTAATCAAATCAATTCATTGTTCATTTTATCTTAAAAAAATACGACAGTGTATCATGGTTATAATTTAATCTTTGTGTGTAAGAATTTATAAAGCGGTTAGCGATATTTTAGCTTTAAATGATTTTGATTACTTTAATAATAGTTTGCTAGTAAAATTGTCTTTTGACACCAACTTTGTTCTCATTTTTAATTTTAATGATAACATTTAGCTATTGATCATTAAGTAAATAAGAATAATCAAATTTTTATAATTACCGAGTACATTTCACCGTAATTGTGAGACGAACCCTAAATGACGTCTATATGGGCGCCGCCATTTTGAAATGGACGTCACGTCAGGTTACAACGTAAGTCAACGGGGAAAAATATAATTTTTACATTTTGACCATATTACTGACTTAATGAAAAAAATGAAAAACATGCCTAGAGATATTGACGTCAGGGTTAAGATGACATTAATTTAAATGATTTTACTATTATATTAAATAAAAAATGGAATGTTCAAATTTGATGGGACAGACTATAGGTACGGATCTCATAGCATTCGTTCACGAAAACGAAAAATTGATCAATAAAGTTATCGACCAGATTTCCAAAATGTTGAAAAACAGAAACATTTCTTGTACAAACGTATTTTTCTGTCAGAAATGTGGAGCGAATATTTCCTAGTCGTGAAACATCAAGAAAGCTACAACATTCTCTTTTTTTTTATTTCAAACACACTCAATTTTTGTTCAGTTGTTACTCTAACTTTAACTAAATGTCTCTTAATAAAGTTTTGACTCATTTATCTTGTAAATTGTTGTTTTACTCTATATGACAAAAAATATGATGACTTGCTCGAAAACATTCTCGACATGTTACTTGTTGCAACTTGTTAATTTTGCCTTAAATTTGTCTTAGACTCAAAGAAGAGGCAAATAAATCTTTTTTGCTTATTTATCAATAGAATTAAACATATCCGTACGCATTTGTTGTTTGACATGAAGCATAGTCTTCTACGACACGAGTACGAGGGACTAATTTGACATCGGCTCGATTTGGCTTGATGCAAACAGTTGACTTTTCATTATGTATCTTTCTTTGCTTTGATGAATGGTTCTTACTATAAAACATATTGTAAAAGCATCAGCGCTGTATACACAAGGGTCATCGTTTACCTTTACACCAATCAACCAAAGCGCTCTCGTATTAAATCGTTTTGGGCTTCCGTGGACGCGTTGTTATAGTTGTTGACTTCAAACCTTTTACCCCTCACCGGTCTGGGTTGGAATCCCGACAGTGACTTTGAATTCTTTCATGTGTTTCTATCCAGCTAGCTAACGGAACGTCGGTGGTTCTACTTAGGTGCCCGTTCGTGCTTGAAATAATCCACTGAAAGGCACATGAGGTATTCCTCCACCAGTTAAGCTGGACCGTCGCTACATGACCCTCACTGTGTAGGGGTGACGTTAAACCCAATCAAACAATACAACAAATCAAATCGTGTAATGTCGAAGTCGCATAAAAATAATACAAGCATTCTACGAACACCAAAATGGCCTATAATCATTAAAGCTAATAATTCCATACCGTTTATATTATTATTTGATCCTCCGTTATATCAACCCCATTCATTTATATCTGGAAAACATGAACTATGTAAAAAAGACCTCATAACACATCTGGTCAGTACAGAAGTATTTATTTTATGCAATTTTGTACTAATTTGCTTGTACAGACACCAAAATTTTGAAATCTTGTTTTAGTTTTTGTTCTATTTTTGTAATAATGTAACCACCTTTTATATGAGATGTATTACTACGTTGTATCATAAGATTTTTGTAAAACGTTCGGCCCGTGAATTTTGTTCATTGTACATTCATGTACTGTATGCTGGCTATTTACAGCTGTTGTTTTACCTTATACTGTTATAGCTGTTCCTTGTTAAATGTGTTTTATACTCCATACGGAAAGATTACCCGTCATATATTGAAATAACTATATAACACTAGATACAGATATCAGACATTTGAAGGAAAGATTTTTTTTTTTAGAATATCAATCGTCTGCTTCACTTGCAAAGACAAAGCATCAATAACATGTAATAGCTTTTCTGTCATACAAATAGGAAAGACAATGTTACCAACTTTAATGATTGAACACCATTTATTACATGAAACTATATTTTTGAGGAGATGAAACCGTTATTGTAAACATCCATCAGTAACATCACCCATGCTTGAATTCCATGTATGCTCTCTAAAAGGAATACTGGCAGTTAAGTGTTTTGTTACAGATGAATGCTAACTGTTAGATATATGAAACTCATTTATAACCAAGATGAAAAGAATTACTGACAGTTAATAAGACACTATATAATCAAAAGAGATCATCTTTCATTCTGTTTGTTTTGCTGCGGAAATAATACATGTTTGATATGGTTTTTTCACTTTTGACTTAATTGAAATATCCCATTGAGTCTTTAAGAAATCAAATACCGCTAAATTACGAACAGTTATATTTGCGAATTAGATAAAACAAAATGTGTACAACATACATTGAATACTGGAGTGACATGCACATTGGTTAGTTAAAAAATAAACCATTGAGTAATATAATACTTAAGTTAATTTTCTCTAAATGTATAAAGACAATTTAATTGTTGATTTAATATTTTTAGGTATAATAGGTATACTTTTGTTAATGTTTAAGGGTAATGCTAGCTATCTGTATATCATAAAGTGATATTTTGATTCATGTATACATTGTAGTTATTATATATTCCATATGCGTTTATTTTAAAGGTTTATTTGTTGCTGTATTTGAATTGGATAAGCAAAGCGAAAATGAGAACTGATGTAAGAATTACGCAAC
Source organism: Ruditapes philippinarum (assembly GCF_026571515.1). Classification (NCBI taxonomy): domain Eukaryota; kingdom Metazoa; phylum Mollusca; class Bivalvia; order Venerida; family Veneridae; genus Ruditapes; species Ruditapes philippinarum. The sequence continues at coordinate 17,645 of NW_026866824.1, forward strand.
TTTACGCAACTGCAATAAATGTTTCCTTTGAACTATTATAACATCTTCAAGATGCAAGAAGTGTCATAAAATGATCGATTGAGCCTACTGACTCTTGTACACAATAGAATTTTCAGATTAATGTTTATTTTAGTTAAAGCAACTAGATAACAATATGCCCAAGATAAATATTGAGGAATTCGCAGCTGTGCATAATCGTAGAGGTCGTAGTGATTAAAATCGTCGCCGAAGTCATAACCGAACTCGACACTGTAAATTAAAAAGTCATAGCCATGGCTGTTAATAAACGAAGTCGTTGTCGTAGTCATAAAGTCGTTGTTAACGTAAAAGTCATAATTGTAACCTTACCTAATAGGTTTAAGTTCTGTCGTTGTTAACGTAAAAGTCATAATTGTAACCTTACCTAATAGGTTTAAGTTCTTGTAGTCGCCACATAAGTTATAACTGTATTGATAATTGTATGTGTCTAGAATACTTGTCGTCGGGGTCATCATCGTGACAAAGCCGTGGCCGAAGCTGTCGATACCAGCCGTAGTATTAAGCGATGTCTTTAAAGTCTTTGTTATAAAAGTCTTATTCGTTGCTGTAATTGCAGGTGTATTTTTTTTTGAAGTCGTAGTTGTTGCTAAGGTCATAAAAGTCGTATACTTGGGGTTTAAGTCACATTTCGTAGTCGTAGAAATGGTCATAGTTGTTTGCGAACTCGTATTAGTCGTAGGCATACTCGTAGTTGTAATGTTTTAGAAGTGGTAGTTGTCGTCAACGTTATAGCTGTACTCGTAGTCAATTTATCCTTACAGATTTGGAAATTAGTGTATAACAGGACCCAATTCCAGCAAGGACATCTTAATATACTTCACGTGCTGTCAATAATTTATATATTGTTAAGAATAATTACATAAATCCTTCAGCAAGTAGAACACAGATTTCGTAATTGTTTTAAAACATGTATTGTCTTTCAATGTGTTAAAACTTTACCCGTAGGCTTTTTCGTAGCAAACCAGTGGGAAAGAAGGCGTTTAATTTTAAAATTTATGTTGTTACGCTAGTAACAGAATGTACATTCCACTACAGATGGAAGTCTAAGATCTGGGATAGTTTCGAAAGCTTGCTTAATTGTGGATTTCTATACATCTTTTCTGTACATATGTTTCATTTTCGATTAACATACACAAATAGTTTAGATATCATGCAATTATTTGTGCATTGTTAAGTAATACATTGTAATATATTAATTCTCTTAAGTGATAATTTTGTAATGTGCATGTTCACCCAATAATGTGACTGAAACTACAAATTAATACAAAAATATCATACCATTTATTTTACTATTAAGTTTTTCAATGCTGCACATCAATTATGGGTGTCCTAAGTCAAATCAAGATACCGACATGTTGTTGTTACAAAACAATTCGAAGTTAAGATTAGTATTGTTTCATCACATACATGTATGAACGCTGGTTCACAGCCATTCTTAGTTTAATGCCACTGATTTTAAAGCTAATCATCTTATATAAAATAATGTAAACATAAGCTTTTATTGTCTTTACCTGAATTTCATTTTAAAATGTGCCTCCCAAAAGATAGTTGCATTGTCTAATAGAGTATATGCCCGCCCACACAAGTTTCAAATGCACATCAATAAGCCAAAAGATTTTTGCATGTTTTGCACTGCAACAAAACATTTGCTAGATATATAACATAGTTGCTATTTGGATGTGATAAAATGCACTCATATTGAGGGGTGAACTGTCGTAAGTCACATTCACACTTTTACAGGAGGACAAAATCTGCCTTTTAATACCTCCTTAATTTTCCACAAGTTTAATCGATACAAATAAAGAGGGAGTATTTCTAATAAACATCAATTATACTTAACATTAAGAAAAAAAGTAAATATCATCATTGGAAACAAAACCTTTATCATCACTAATAAGATAATTACCACTCTCATCACCACAATCATCATCTTCTTCATCAGGTACATAATCTCTATCTCTGTCATCATCATCATCGTTATCATCATCATAATCACTGGCGTCACGCCCATCATCTTAATCATCATCATCATAATCACCAACACCACCATCAGTAACCAGGCCCCGAGGTTATCAACTTTCAACTCAGAACTCAGCTCCAAGCTCCGAGTTTGAACTCAGTGGAGATTTGAGCTAAAAGTGAGATTATAAAAACTTTTGAGACCAATCTCAGTTGAGCACGAATTTGAGTCGATTTCGTTATTTACATAAGCGGCCCGGAGAACCGGAAGTTTACCTTTCGTCTGATGTAAATATGGAGCCGACAGAAGTTGAATGTGTTCCCAAGGCGGATAAATCAAGGTGGACAGTGGCAGAGAAGTCCACCTTGATAGAGCTCGTCCTTGTGTGCGTGTGCGCGCGTGCGTGCTTGTGTGCCTGTACGTGTGTGTCCTGAAAATTAGCATGTCTGCAATAAACAGATAAACAATAAACTCTATTCATCTGATAATCATGACTTGGCAGCTGTAAAAAGTTGCCCCGTACTTCACCTCAGTGTTGTTATTTTTTTCTGGTCCTTCGGGATCATTGATGCGCGAGCACTATTAAGTGTCGCGAATTGAGTACCGCTCAAGCCGGTGCTAGGGGGCGTTGGGGATGTTGCCCATATTCATTATCCCTCATGTACAGACTCAATCAAACCGAGTCTGCAATTCTCTTGTAATTGTGTTGTGATTAATGCTTCCGAGGGATCACTTTGTTTCCAGATTTTTATACTTCACAACAGCAGGTGTCAAGTGCTGTGTGGCAGCTGTAAAAAGTTGCCACATACTTCATTTCAGTGTTGTTATATTTTTCTGGTCCTTCGGGATCATTGATGCCAGCACTATTAAGTGTTGAGAATTGAGTACCGCTCAAACCGGTGCTAGCGTGGGGGTGTTGCACATATTCATTATCCGTCATGTACAGACTCAATCAAACAGTCTGCAATTCTCTTTAAATTTATTTGTGATTAATACTTTGTTTCCAGATGTTTGTTTATTTTTATACCTGAACATTCAACGAGTGGTAACCTTTCCGGTTTACACAATCTGCCTCGTTCTCAATTGTCCGCCTTATTCTTATGAATGTTCCAACAATGCGTCCCAGAACATTTGGAAAACCTGAATGTTCAGAATGTGATTAATCTTTATATTACTGATTTCATAAAAGCAGCATGCCTCCAGATTCATGCTTATTTTCATGAAAATTTTGAAAATGTATTTTTAGGTAAAATAGTGTTATTACTTACTTAGTGTTATTACACGCTTTTTATTACTTGGGGACCATACGCCGCTTTTCATGGAATGGCACGTAAGTGTCACATTGAAGGTTCCATGATAACCGCCGTATGAACACATCTGCGGATGTTTCTAAATTCAAAATTTTACTATTTCACGTTTAAATGTTGAATTCTGCTTAAGCCGGTGCTAGGGGGCGTGGACGGTAACTTGCACTTTCCAATACCGTCCATGAACAGGCTCAATCAAACCGAGCCTGCAACATTTTCAATTTTGCTGTGTTGGGCTTTCTTTAGGGATTCTATATTTATCTATTTTAGGTGAACAAAGAAATAATTTACACATTGCCAACAGCACATACATTATCCAAGTAAAGTACTAAAAAGAGGTTAAAATATACATAAATACCTTTTACTGCGTTAGTAATGCAGTAGAATTATAGTGATTGATACTGCAAAATCAGTCAGTCAATGCAGTAGAATTATAGTGATTGATACTGCAAAATCAGTCGTTAATCGCCCATTAAATGTAAATAATTAATTAAATATTAAATTTCTTGAAATATTTTGGCTCATCTGGAAGCTGCAACTTTAAGTGCATTCATATTGAAATAACTTTTAGCAAATACATTGCAATAACACAAATTTTATTTACTGCTTGCATGTTATGGCTAGGATAAAATGGAATAATTCAATGAAACTGCCAATAAATACATATGTGGCGCGATGGCTCAGTTGGTTAGACCCCTGAGGTTCCTGGTAACACCCTTCGGATATTTTCAAAAGCATTAATCTGTGATATACAGGATCCCCTTTCAAAATTCCATTTTATTTAGTTCCGCCCATTGTTTTCTCGTTTAGGGCAAAAACATTATTTTACTTGGGGACCATACGCCGCTTTTCATGGAATGGCACTACTGTGTCACATTGAAGGTTCTATGTTAACCGCCGTATGAACACATCTGCGGATGTCTCTAAATTCAAAATTTCACCATTTTCGTGTTAAATGTTGAATTCTGCTTAAGCCGGTGCTAGGGGGCGTGGACGGTAACTTGGACGGTAAATTACATAAAAAACCTTACAAAGCCAGATTCATTGCTAATTCTACATATAGCACAACAAGTAAACTTTCTATTTTATTAATGTCTTGTTTGACTGCCATTAAAACACATGTAATTAGATAATGTGATAAAGTGTACGAAAATACCGATAAACATCTATTTTGGTTCATTAATAATTCCGGTGAAATTCTGGATAAATTAAAAATTAAGAGCTATCAGGCTTCAACTGTCAGTACATACGATTTTTCTACCCTTTACACTACACTGCCGCATAATTTAATTAATGATAAACTAATTTCCCTTATTCAGAAAACCTTTGCACTGAACTCTGCTTAAGCCGGTGTTAGGGGGCGTGGACGGTAACTTGCACTTTCCAGTACCGTCCATGAATAGGCTCAATCAAACCGAGCCTGCAACATTTTCAATTTTGCCGTGTTGGGCTTTCTTTAGGGTTTCTGTATTTATCTATTTTATGATCACATCCGTGTTATTTGTGCCGTGTGGCGGCTGTAAAAAGTCTCCCCGTACATTTAATCAATGATGTTATATTTTCGATTCTTGAAGATCGTTCTGCACGACATTTTTGTTGTGCTTGTGGTCTTTTTAGTTTCAACTTTTCGGCATTTTCTAGTTGGGTGGTTCCACTATTCCTACTTGAATAATGTTGAAACACCCTTAGGATATGTTGCCTGCTTTTTAAATTTGTCTTTTGACGTCTTATCTGTGATAGGCAGGCTTCATAACCTCTGATCCCCTTTCAAAATTCCATTTTATTTAGTTCCGCCCATTGTTTTCTCGTTTAGGGCACACGCTTTTTATTACTTGGGGACCATACGCCGCTTTTCATGGAATGGCACTACTGTGTCAATTGAAGTCCATGATAACACGGCCGTATGAACAATCTGCGGAGTTGTTCTAATTAAATTTTATATTCATGATTAAATAGTTATGAATTCTGCTAACCCGGTGCTAGGGGCATGACGGTAACATGACTTATCCAGTACAGTATGACAGGCTCAATCAACCGAGCTGCAACAGTTTCATTTTGCGTATTGGCCTCTTTAGGTTCTGTTTTATCTATTTTAAGGGATTCTGATTTATTATTTATGATAAATCCGTGTTAATTTGTGGCGTGTGGCGGCATGTAAAAAGTTCTCAGTCATTTTAATAATAGATGTGTATTATTTTCGATCCTGAAGATGTATCAGCAGACATTATTGTTGTGCCTTGTTGTTTTTAAAGTTTCAACTTTCGGGCATTTTCTAGTTGGGTGGTTCCAATATTCCTACTTGAATAATGTTGAATCACCCTTAGGATATGTTGCCTGCTTTTTAAATTTGTCTTTTGACGTCTAATCTGTGATACGCAGGCTTCATGGCCTCTGATCCCCTTTCAAAATTCCATTTTGTTTGGTTCCGCCCATTGTTTTCTCGTTTAGGGCACACGCTTTTTATTACTTGGGGACCATACGCCGCTTTTCATGGAATGGCACGGAAGTGTCACATTGAAGGATCCATGATAACCGCCGTATGAACACATCTACGGATGTTTCTAAATTCAAAATTATACTATTTCACGTTTAAATGTTGAATTCTGCTTAAGCCGGTACTAGGGGGCGTGGACGGTAACTTGCACTTTCCAGTACCGTCCATGAACAGGCTCAATCAAACCGAGCCTGCAACATTTTCAATTTTGCCGTGTTGGGCTTTCTTTAGGGATTCTGTATTTATCTATTTTGTGGTATTTTAAGCTTCAACTTGTCGGCATTTTCTAGTTGGGTGGTTCCAATATTCCTACTTGAATAATGTTGAATCACCCTTAGGATATGTTGCCTGCTTTTTAAATTTGTCTTTTGACGTCTTATCTGTGATACGCAGGCTTCATAACCTCTGATCCCCTTTTAAAATTCCATTTTATTTAGTTCCGCCCATTGCTTTCTCGTTAAGGGCACACGCTTTTTATTATTTGGAGACCATACGCCGCTTTTCATGGAATGGCACGGAAGTGTCACATTGAAGGTTCCATGATAACCGCCGTATGAACACATCTGCGGATGTTTCTAAATTCAAAATTTTACTATTTCATGTTTAAATGTTGAATTCTGCTTAAGCCGGTACTAGGGGGCGTGGACGGTAACTTGCACTTTCCAGTACCGTCCATGAACAGGCTCAATCAAACCGAGCCTGCAACATTTTCAATTTTGCCGTGTTGGGCTTTCTTTAGTGATTCTGTATTTATCTATTTTATGATCACATCCGTGTTATTTGTGCGTGTGGCGCTGTAAAAAAGTCTCCCCGCTGTCGATCCTTGAAGATCGTTCAAGCACGACGTATTTTCTAGTTTGGGTGGTTTCCAATATTCCTACATGAATAATTTGAATACCCTTAGGATATGTTTGCCTGCTTTTTAAATTTTGCTTTTGACGTCTTATTGTATACGGCAGGCTTCATATGAATCTGATCCCCCTTTAAATTTCATTTTGAAGTTCGCCATCGTGGGGACCAAACGGCCGCTTTTCATGGAATGGCACTACTGTGTGACATTGAAGGTTTCATGATAACCGCCGTATGAATACATCTGCGGATGTTTCTAAATTCAAAATTTTACTATTTCATGTTTAAATGTTGAATTCTGCTTAAGCCGGTGCTAGGGGGCGTGGACGGTAACTTGCACTTTCCAGTACCGTGCACTTTCCAGTACCGTCCATGAACATGCTCAATCAAACCGAGCCTGCAACATTTTCAATTTTGCCGTGTTGGGCTTTCTTTAGGGATTCTGTATTTCTCTATTCTATTTGATTGAGCCTGTTCATGGACGGTACTGGAAAGTGCAAGTTACCGTCCACGCCACCTAGCACCGGTTTAAGCAGAATTCAGCATTTAAACATGAATAGTAAAATATAAAAATAGTAAAATAGTAGTAATATTTAGCTACAACTTAATAAAACAAATTCTTGAAATTTAACTACATCATTTTTGGATCTACATATAACTATCAATAACAATTCTATTCACACAAAAATCTATGATAAAAGAGATGACTTTGATTTTGATATAGTACATTATCCTCATTTGGATGGAGACGTACCGCATGCAACATCTTACGGGGTTTATACCTCTCAGTTAATTAGATTCGCTAGAGCTTGTAGCATCGTAAAGGATTTTAACGAGCGAAATATTTTCATTACCGGTAAGCTACTCAAACAGGGCTACCGCTATTGTAAATTACATAAATATTTTACAAAATTTTACTATCGTAATTTTGATTTAATTTCAAAATTCAATAATGATCTAAAAACTCTTCTGCGACAAGGGATTAGCCAGTCTGATTTTTACGGGGATGTTGTTTACAAACTTCGTAAGATCTTGGGTCATTGTAATTTTTCTGTTGTCTTTTTTAAAATTATTAAACGTTTTATTAAAAGGGGTTATGACCCTACTATCTTAAGACATACCGCATGCTTAGTGTTCAACCAATATACAGTTGGACGCTACGCTTTCCTCTTTTGATTACATCTGACGGACCAAGTGGGAGACTTTGATGGACAGTTCTTAAATGGGACTGAATTGCCTTAATGTTCGTCTTCTGTCTTGCTTCGTCGGGCCCATGTAGGTGATTTTCTTGTTTGCCTCTGCCTTCCTTTAAGACATTGAGTTAACTTTTGTATGGTCAGTTGGGTTTTCTTTTGTATGTTTCTACATGAGCATTTTCGATGTTTTACTTTATATTTCACCTTTTGTAACCATGACAACTTGTTAGAATTTCACTGGCGGGGATTCATTTCTATTTACACTGTCCTCGTTTATAGGAACATGGTGAGACTAAGAGTGAGGTTTGGCACATTAACCGGGTTAAAACTCCCAAGCAGTATTTATGCTACTGACGTTCCAAGGCGGCGCCCCTCTGTGTTCCTCAGATGTTTGTCTATGTTGTTTTATACTGTTTCGGTGACACTTTTGTGTCTCTTGTTGTTTTCTCGTCTACGGTAAAGTATCTCCCCCTTTGCCCTAGTTTTTATTTATTCTTTTTTATTTCCCCCTCCCCGGGTGTCATGGTCCCTTCCCCTGTGCCTTTTAACTTTATGGTCCTAATATTCAATCATTTATTTGTTTTCTTTTATTTCATTATCAGTTTCTTATTATTTATTCTTAGGTAGTGGTTTGCCTGCCCGTGCTCTGCCTTGTGCCCTTTCCTGTTTTTGTTTGGGATCCTCCTGGGCTCCTTGCCGCTGACTCTTGTTGCTGGGTCGGATGGGGGCTGCGTTCATTGAACGCCGCCCTTTCCTTGATGATCTTGTTTATCATATTTTTTTGCACTTTCCAGTACGTCCATGAACAGGCTCAATCAAACCGAGCCTGCAACATTTTCAATTTTGTTGTGTTGAAATTTCTTTAGGATTATGTTTTACTCTATTTCAGTGTTTCCCACCTAACTAGAGGTTTACTTGTACGAAACCCAGGTAATCCTCGCATGTATCAGTGCTATACACTGGGCATGTAAAACAACCAAGGAATCTATTCAATAAGAGCTAGGGACTTGTTCCCGGATTCCTTGTATCTTATAGCTGTCTCTAGAGTCTTCTGAGGTAAGGACCCTACTGGAAATAAGTGCTTGCACTTTTGTATGTTATCTTTGACCGCCCGGTCTTAAGAAAGTCAATCAATCAATCATAACATTGTTAACATAAATTGAGGGCAAGTACACCTTGTGATTACAGGTGCATTTATATATGTCCCTTTCAAAGAACAGCCTGGTTGTTATGATATTGTATGTGTCTACATATAATCAAGGGGGTTTAGGCTGAAAACTCAATGAATGAGGTAACACATTGGAGGTTCCATGATAACCGCCGTATGAACACATCTGCGGATGTTTCTAAATTCAAATTTTACTATTTCATGTTTAAATGCTGAATTCTGCTTAAGCCGGTGCTAGGGGGCGTGGACGGTAACTTGCACTTTCCAGTATCGTCCTTGAACAGGCTCAATCAAACCGAGCCTGCAACATTTTCAATTTTGCCTTGTTGGGCTTTCTTTAGGGATTCTTTATTTATCTATTTTATGATCACATCCGTGTTATTTGTGCCGTGTGGCGGCTGTACAAAGTCTCCCCGTACATTTAATCAATGATGTTATATTTTCGATCCTTGAAGATCGTTCAGCACGACATTATTGTGCTTGTGGTATTTTTAGTTTCAACTTTTCGGCATTTTCTAGTTGGGTGGTTCCAATATTCCTACTTGAATAATGTTGAATCACCCTTAGGATATGTTGCCTGCTTTTTAGTCCCCTACCGGTTTAACCGGAGGGGACTTTAGGTTTACCCTCCGTCCGTCTGTCCGTCTGTCTGTCCGTCCGTCTGTCTGTCTGTCAGTCCGTCCGTCCACAAAACTGGATCCCGCGATAACGCAAAAAGTACTGAAAATATTTTTATGAAACTTGATATTATGGATAGATGGCAGTATGGAGATTATGCACGTCTTTTTTTTTTCTTCCTATGTTGAAAATTCTGGTTGCTATGGCAACAAATAGTCTGAAAATATGGCAAATTTAACACATAAACTGGATCCAGTGATAACTCAAAAAGTACTGAAAATATTTTTATGAAACTTGAAAATATGGGTAGATGGCAGTCTGGAGATTATGCACATCTTTTTATTTTCTTCCCATGTTGAAAATTCTGGTTGCTATGGCAACAAATAGCCTGAATTTCAAGATTTCTGATTTAAATTTTTCAGCTTTTTCACTATATGTTCTTTATTTCTTAAGGTGTGTTTACTTCAAACTTTAAATATAAGTTCCTGGTCATCAACCACATCATATGTGACAAGGTTTATAACTCTAGCACAAAAAATATTAATATTACCTCCCTTGAACTTAGAGTTTTTTTAGGGGGAAAAAATGTTGTCTTTTTTAAATAACTTCTTTATTTCCTAATGTATCTACTTCAAACTTCATATATATGTTTCTTATTATCACTCGACATTTTTGAGAAGGTTAAATACTCTAGCAAGACTATTTCCAGAATTATGTCCCCCTTGAACTTAGATTTTTTTCGAGAAACTGGTATTTTCACTCCAACTTCTTCATTCCTTATAGGATTTACTTTAAAATCCCACATCGTAATAATATGACAAGGTTGTATAAACATAATTTCCTTACTAAGCATGGAAACTTAACACATTACTGTGATATAAACAAACTTATTTTATTATGTTTTGTGGTCGATATTTTCAAATACAGACTTCATCCTCAAATTCATTATAAATGGCAATACACAGGAGTGTATGACAATTAAAGAACTTTTTGAGGGACCGGTAGGGGACTACTGTATTGCCCGCAATACTATCAAATGCTTGTTAAATATTTCTTTTGACGTCTTATCTGTAATACGCAGGCTTCATAACCTCTGATCCCCTTTCAAAATTCCATTTTATTTAGTTCCGCCCATTGTTTTCTCGTTTAGGGCACACGCTTATTATTACTTGGGGACCATACGCCGCTTTTCATGGAATGACACGGAAGTGTCATATTGAAGGTTCCATGATAACCGCCGTATGAACACATCTGCGGATGTTTCTAAATTCAAAATTTTACTATTTCATGTTAAAATGTTGAATTCTGCTGAAGCCGGTGCTAGGGGGCGTGGACGGTAACTTGCACTTTCCAGTACCGTCCATGAACAGGCTCAAACAAACCGAGCCTGCAACATTTTCAATTTTGCCGTGTTGGGCTTTCTTTAGGGATTCTGTATTTATCTGCTAATGCACACAAAAGACGAGCCGACTGTTGACCTTGATAGTCCAACAGAATCAACAATTAGCATGTGCATGCTCCCAGTTGCTAAATAACGTAGCGTTACCAGCAACTGGAGCATCGGTGACACAGGAAAGTTACGTTTGGTTCTACTGTATAAAGTCGGCAATAATGATAAGATGAACACAATCTTATCAGGATGAAATCGATACCTACGGTACACCTCGTCTTCGGAAAGAACTTCCAAAGGATTGGAACGATCTTTGATTACTCTCGGAACACGATTAGAATGTGTGTTTAGCATGTTCAGTCTACGAACGCGGAGATGGGCCGCCATATTTGTTTTGATCTCAATCTGAGAAAGGGTTTTATTAATCCAAGACTCTGAGCTCAACTTGAGACTGAACTCAAACTCAATTTTTTATAACCTCAACTTTCCTGAGTTTGATCTCAAAGTTGAGCACTGAGCTCGTTTCTGAGCTGGGAGACCGATCTCAAATGTTTATAACCTCGGGGCCTGGGCTTTCAGTAGGGTCTGAATCTCATGAGTCAATGACTTTTTGACCATAATTTTCATGAGTCAAATCAAATATGATAAACAAGATCGACAAGGAAAGGCGGCATTCAATGAACGCAGCCCCCATCCGACCCAGCAACAAGCGTCAGCGGCAAGGAGCCAAGGAGGACTCCAAAGAAAAACAGGACAGGGCACAAGGCAGAGTACGGGCAGGCAAACCACTACATCAGAATACATAATTAGTAACTTATATGGAACTAAAACAAAACAAATAAATGATTTAATATAAGGCCCATTATGTCAAAAGGCACAGGGGAAGGGACATGAGACACGGGGAAGGGGGGGGGATACAATAAATAAAACTAGGGACAAGGGAAGATACTTACCGTAGACGAGAAACAACAAGAGACACGAGCAAAAGTGTCACCAAATCGGTATAAAACAACATAGACATACATCTAAGGAACACAGAGGGGCGCCGCCTTGGAACGGTCAGCAGCATAATAATGACTACTGGGGAGTTTAAACCGGTTAATGGTGCACCAAACCTCGCTCTTAGCCCCACCATGTTACCACAAACGAGACAGTGTAAATAAAATGAATCCCCGCCAAGTGAAATTCTAACAGTTGTTATGGTTACAAAAGGTTAAATAAGTAAAACACCAAAATGATCATGTAGAAACATATAAAAGTAAACCCAATGACCATAACAAAAGTACTCGATGTCTTAAAGGAAGACAGAGCAACAAGAAAATCACCTACAAGGGCCCGACGAAGCAAGACAGAAGACAAACATTTAGGCAATTCAGTCCCAAAGGGCTTTAAGAACCGTCCACCATATAGTCTCCCACTTGGCCGTCAGATGTAATCAAAAGAGGAAAGCGTAGTGTCCAACTGTAAATGGGTTGAACACTAAGCATGCGGTATGTCTTAAGATAGTAGGGTCATAACCCCTTTTAATAAAACGTTTTATTATTTTAGTAAACACAACAGAAAAATTACAATGACCCAAGATCTTACGAAGTTTGTAAACAACATCACCGTAAAAATCAGGCTGGCTAATCCCTTGTCGCAGAAGTGTTTTTAGATCACTACCGAACTCCGAAATCAAACCAAAGTCACGACTGCAAAACTCTGCAAAACACCCACGCAACCCACAACAGCGGTAGCCCTGTTTTAATAGCTTACCGGTAATGAAAATATTTCGCTCGTTAAAATCCTTTACGCCGCCACAAGCCCCAGCAAATCCAACCAACCGAGATATTTAAACTCCGTAAGATGTTGCGTGCGGTACGTCTCCATCCAAATGAGGATAATTTACTATACTAAAATCAAAGTCATCTCTTTTATCATAAATTTTCGGGTGAATCGAATTGTTTTTGATAGTGATATGAAGATCCAAAAATGATGTAGTTAAATTTCAAGAATTCGTTTTATTAAGTTGTAGCTCCGTAGGATAAATATTAGACACCATTTTGATCAAAAAAACGAATTATCTAAATTAAAAATGTCATCAAGATATCTGGAAGTGTTATTAAATGCTGATATAACATCTTGTTGTGTATTTTCAGAGAGACTTAACATAAAATCTCTTTCATAGCAATACAAAAACAAATCGGCGACCAGGGGTGCACAATTAGTACCCATAGGAATTCCTATAATTTGTTTGAATAGGGTATTACCAAACCTGACATAAATATTGTCTAATAGAAAAGAGAGTGCTCTACAAACTTCGTCACAGGTCCACATAGTATATTGTTTAACAATACAGTTTGTAAAGAAGGCTTTTTGAGAGTTACATGCAAGAAATGTAACTTTTTCCCGTGCAAAGGTTTTCTGAATAAGGGAAATTAGTTTATCATTAATTAAATTATGTGGCAGTGTAGTATAAAGGGTAGAAAAATAGTATGTACTGACAGTTGAAGCCCGATAGTTCTTAAATTTAAATTTATCCAGAATTTCACCGGAATTCTTAATGGACCAAAATAGATGTTTGCCTGTATTTTTCGTATACTTTATCACAGTATCTAATTACATGTGTTTTAATGGCAGTCAAACAAGACGTCAATAAAATAGAAAGTTTAGTTGTTGTGCTAGATGTAGAATTAGCAATGAATCTGGCTTTGTAAGGTTTTTTTATGTAATTTAGGAAATCCAATACATAATAGGAAGTTTTAGTTCTTTTTCATCGATTCGGACTTTAAGACTGGAAATATTAGTAACATGATTGTTAACAATGTCTTTTTCAGAAGCAGTAGTTTTAGAATACGCATTAGTGCTATTAAGTTCTTTATGTAAAATATGATAAACAAGATCGACAAGGAAGGGCGGCATTCAATGAACGCAGCCCCCACCCGACCCAGCAACAAGCGCCAGCGGCAAGGAGCCCAGGAGGACCAAAAAAAAAAACAAAAAAAAAAAAAAAAAAAACAGAAAACAGGGACAGGCACAAGGCAGAGTACGGGCAGGCAAACCACTACATCAGAATACATAATTATTAACTTATAAGGAACTAAAACAAAACAAATAAATGATTTAATATAAGGCCCATAATGTCAAAAGGCACAGGAGAAGGGGACATGAGACACGGGGAAGGGGGGGGGGAATAAAATAAATAAAAAACTAGGGACAAGGGAAGATACTTACCGTAGACGAGAAACAACAAGAGACACAAGCAAACGTGTCACCAAAACAGTATAAAACAACATAGACATACATCTGAGGAACACAGAGGGGGCGCCGCCTTGGAACGGTCAGCAGCATTAATAATGACTACTGGGGAGTTTAAACCGGTTAATGGTGCACCAAACCTCGCTCTTAGCCCCACCATGTTCCTATAAACGAGACAGTGTAAATAAAATGAATCCCCGCCAAGTGAAATTCTAACAGTTGTTATGGTTACAAAAGGTTAAATAAGTAAAACACCAAAATGATCATGTAGAAACATATAAAAGTAAACCCAATGACCATAACAAAAAGTACTCGATGTCTTAAAGGAAGACAGAGCAACAAGAAAATCACCTACAAGGGCCCGACGAAGCAAGACAGAAGACAAACATTAAGGCAATTCAGTCCCAAAGGGCTTTAAGAACTGTCCATCATATAGTCTCCCACTTGGCCCGTCAGATGTAATCAAAAGAGGAAAGCGTAGTGTCCAACTGTAAATGGGTTGAACACAAAGCATGCGGTATGTCTTAAGATAGTAGGGTCATAACCCCTTAACGTTAATGTAATGGATACGTCATACAATTATGATATTATTAGCCGCCTTGTCCGCTGGTACCAAAACAAATTTTGAGTGAAAAGCTAGAAAATCCTTTTTCAGATGTCTTAAAGTAAGTCTCGGTTTAGGTGGAAGAAGATGTTCATTTCCACGATAAAAATTAATATGTGAATCAATAATTTTGAAAATGTTACGTTTCCAAGTAGCTAGTTTATTTATAATGAACATCAGATGACTAAATGAACTATTTATTTGATAAAGAGCTATGTTTAATATACATCAGATGACTTAATGAACTATTTATTTGATACAGAGCTATATATTTAATACATATCGGATGACTTAAAGATCTATTATTCATTTATTTGCTATGTTCTATCTATGTGTTAATTAATTGATTGTTGATAATTTTGATATTTAATTCAATAAAATTTAAACTGGTGAATACATATCAGATGAAAATCACCTACAAGGGCCCGACGAAGCAAGGCAGAAGACGAACATTAAGACAATTCAGTCCCAAAGGGCTTTACGAACTATCAATCATAGTCTCCCACTTACCAGATGTAATCAAAAGAGGAAAACGTAATGTCCAACTGTAAAAGGGTTGAACACTAAACATGCAGTATGTCTTAAAATAGTAGGGTCATAACCTCTTTTAATAAAACGTTTAATGATTTAAGTATATTTTGATAAACAAGATCAACAAGGAAATAGATAAATACAGAATCCCTAAAGAAAGCCCAACACGGCAAAATTGAAAATGTTGCAGGCTCGGTTTGATTGAGCCTGTTCATGGACGGTAGTGGAAAGTGCAAGTTACCGTCCACGCCCCCTAGCACCGGCTTAAGCAGAATTCAACATTAAAACGTGAAATAGTAAAATTTTGAATTTCGAAACATCCGCAGATGTGTTCATACGGCGGTTATCATGGAACCTTCAATGTGACACTTCTGTGCCATTCCATGAAAAGCGGCGTTTGGTCCCCAAGTAATAAAAAGCGTGTGCCCTAAACGAGAAAATAATGGGCGGAACTTAATAAAATGGAATTTTGAAAGGGGATCAGAGGTTATAAAGCCTGCGTATCACAGATAAGACGTCAAAGACAAATTTAAAAAGCAGGCAACATATCCTTAGGGTGATTCAACATTATTCAAGTAGGAATATTGGAACCACCCAACTAGAAAATGCCGAAAAGTTGAAACTAAAAATACCACAAGCACATCAATAATGTCGTGCTGAACGATCTTCAAGGATCGAAAATATAACATCATTGATTAAATGTACGGGGAGACTTTTTACGGCGGCGTTCAATGAACGAAACCCCCACATGACCCAGCCGGACCCCAAACAAAAACAGGACAGGCAAAAACAGGTTAATCATTAAATGATAAACTAATTTGTAACTGATTAGGAATTCAAAAAAATAATAATAGGCCCACAAAGGGGACAGGAGACCTGGGGAAGGGGGTTAATCAAAGAAATAAAATCTAGAGGCAATGGGGGAAGATACTTACCGCTAGACGGAGAAAACAACAAGGACACAAGCAAAAGTGTCACCCAAAACAGTAATGAAACAACATAGACACACATTTCTGAGAACAGCAGAAAAAATTAACATTTGAACCCAAAATCTTACGAAGTTTGTAATTCACATCGGCCATAAAAACCAGGCTGGCTAATCCCTTACTGTCGGCAGAAGAGTTTTTAAATCACTATGATTTAGAAATTAAATCAAAGTTACGATTGTAAAATTTAGTAAAATATTTCCGTATATTTATGATAGCGGTAGCCCTGTTTTAAAAGCTTTCCTCGGTAATAAAAATATTCCTGCTCGCTCGTTCGGAAAATCCTTTACGTTGCCTACACAGCTCTAGGCGGAATCTAATTAAGACTGAGAAAACATAAACCCCGTAAGATGGTTGCATTGGGTACGTCTCCATCTAAATGTGGAAAATTAACTATACAAAAGTCAGTCATCTCTTTTATCATAGATTTTCGTGTGAATAGAATTGTTGTTGATAGTTATATGAAGATCCAAAAATGATGTACTCAAATTTCAAGAGTTCGTTTTATTAAGTTATTGTTCATGCGGATAAATGTCAGACACCATTTGATCAAAATAAGGATTATCTAAATTAAAAATACACTTTGCCTGATGTGGTCACTGGGTACTTTCCTGGATTGTGTATATTTTGTTCAGGTCTTCTCCTTGCCATTGGTTCTTGTTGCTGGGTCATATGGGGGTTGCGTTCATTGAACGCCGCCTTTCCTTGTTGATCTTGTTTATCATATCATATTCTATACACATTCTTAAGGGTAGTTATAAAATCCTGAAACATAGGAACATCATGACATGCCTGGGCAGCACACAATGCCAGGCGGTGAGCCACACAATAAAATTGCACTAGGCGGGGATTATCTTTTTCGAAGAAGTGCTCCAACACCACCCTTGTGGCCAGTCATAACCTTAGCTCCAATTGATGCCCATTATATCCAGTCCTATTTACGCACATTCCCTCGGATTGCTTGCACTAATGTCTCTGCTCTTCCATCTTCTACACTTGCACAATTGAGAAAGTGCATCACAGTCTCAGAAGTTCCTCCTCCTCTTAAGCACTTAAAGTAAAATGTTCAATTTCTTGTGAACTGTTATGTCGGTTATTTCGTCAATATTTATACCAACAAACTCTGAGGATTGTAGATGTTTGTTAACAATGTCCTTAATATGAGAATCAATGACATCTATCATCTGATTCAGTGCTTGTGTAGATTGATTTCTCGTTTTGTAGTGCCTCACATCCATTATCCTTCTGTAGCTGCACAAGCTTGTTGTGCATGGATAGGGGAATGTTGTTCTGAGCAATGAAAAAGGCTGTGTTGATTTGGGCTTCCTGGAAATATAAATGCTATTAAATGTTGAATAATAAGATTTTCATTGATCACGGTAAATAATACAACAGTAGTGAAAACAGAATACAGAGACACAAAATCTTTCATCACACTGGTTGATTACTGCCAATTAGAATTAACACAGTTGATAAACCTTTGATTTTGTATTTTCATCCTTTTGTTTTGACCCTTGAATTTCAATGATATCCTTTGTGGCCATTCCAGCTTTAACAAGAAGTCTAGCATTTGCTAACTGGAGATGGTCCGGATTTTTGTTTGCATGTCTGTCAATGCAAACTCTTTTGCATATTCTTTTAAGTTTGGACTGCCACTGTTTGCTTGGGGTTGTTCTTATTGGCAGCACGACACCATGTACAGAATAACTAAGTTTCTCAATCAATTTCTTTTGCTTCTAGCCACTCGTATTCATTTAACCACTCGGACCTAAGTTTCCGTTTGACTTTAGACTTTGGAGAGTCAGTTTTACTGATTATAGCACGTTTTGTTGGGGGGTACTACACGCATTTTCACTTCACGTATGTCTGCACTATGTTTCTGACCACAATTAAATCCTAAATCAAATAGGCTTATTTGTGCCATATTGTATCAAAATCCTTGTATTTTATTTCACAATGATAAGAGTACGGTGTTTACGATCTAAATATCACCAGAACTAACTTACATATGTGAAGAAATAAAAAAATTCTTATACAAAGTGTAAAAATACTGTAACGTTATCTTTATCCCTATCGTCACAAATATCTCTATCTCTTTCATCATCATGAACATCAGAAATAAAATCTTTATCTTGCTCGGTTCTCACAACTTCCTTGTTATCATCAATATCAGAAACATTATCATTATCTTTGTCATCACTTGTATAAAACATTATTATAGGATTTATCAGCAAATGTGTTTTCATCAAATGTCTGCAAGAAATCTTTGCTTTTATTCATGTCATTAAGGACAACTGCAATTACAGAATTACAAAAAGGTTTTGCGTAATTTTCTAAATCATCATCTATACTATGATCATCATCGTCTCCAACAAGACTTGCATCAGACACATCTGAACAATCCATTTCCATAACTGTTTGTTTATTCTCTTCTGTCAGATAAAGATGACAAGCTATTTCTCATTCACTTTGTAAGCTCAGAACTAGAATCGCTGATAGGAGCGCTTGAAAAAAATAACAATTTCAATCATATCTAAAGGCATATCATCTTCACTTGTACACAGATTATTAACCAACTGTTGAATAAATGCAGCTTAATCTTTAATACTTTAGTAACAGGACAATATTGCTAGCCCATCAGATTCAGGCATTCCTTTTGGAAAACGACTGTGGGGGTCATAAAATACAGAAAACCTTCTTCCTGAATGATGTCACATGTATAGTATAATTTGTTATTTCCCATTGTAAAAACTGCATGTGACGATTTAAAGTTACCAAATTATTCTGTTATGGCATCTTCCATATTGTTAAATGGGTGCTCTAAAGATTCCTTTTTTCATGGTACCATTAAAGAATTCGCCCTGTATTATTTCAAATGATCAACAGGGGCAGGTATATCTTCAGTAGATCACAGATGTTTTGTACATAAAGTTCATCACCATTTTGAAGTATAATATTCATAGTTTCGTCAGTCCATTCTGATGATGTGGATAAACTTGTGACAATGGCACATACAGAATTTGACATACACTATCTGCAAAAACCAAGGAATTTTGGGTGGCCCTGATGACAAGATGCTTGTTTTACCATTATGGTAGGGAAAAGTTATACTGTATACCACAAACAAAAAAGAGAAAAATATGAACTTGAAAGTATTCTTTAAAAAAAAACAGCGTCATTTCTTTAGTTAATTACAAAAATATTGTTTCTTCTAGATTGAGGTAGATCTTTCATTTATTATAAACGTTCTAAACTTCTGAAAATTTTACACAATCTAGGGTTAGAAAAGAAGACTAAATAATGACAAATGTTACTAAAAGTATAATAATTGTTACAGTCACAATAACAAAATTAAAATTTCTTTTATTCTAAGATGTTTAAAATATGAACCACACATAAAAATTAAAGAAAATAAATTTTAACTTACCCACAGATAGCCAAAAAAACTGCCAGTTTTAGTACATGAATTTTCAAATAATTTAGCGGAATTGTTTTCAGTTTTATCAAGGCGATTGGTGACAAATTTAATATGACATCACAGTAACTGTTTTGACATCATAAGTATGTCCAGTTTTGAGGACACGGTCTGAGTTACAATAGTTTTCCATTACAATATGGGACTGCATTCTGGAAAACTGTATGTAAAGTTAACTAACGACAGCTTCATGATGGCTTTACTTACGACAATCTTACACCTGGCCATGAGGTTTGTTGCTCTTATAAAAGCATTGGTACATCATTGGTAACATTTTGTTCATATAGATTTTACGCGGCATTTAGTAGATATGCAAATATATTATATTTAGTATACAAATCATTTCATTTTTAGTTGTTATCCAATTTATTTTGCTTCGACAAGACGTTTCAATTTTAGTCGCAACAGACAACATGGAGAAAGAAATTGATTTGTACTTCGGATATTCAATTGTAATAGAGAGCGAGTTTCACTGCTGATTGACTGTTCACATCATTTGGCGGCGTCTTTGATGTGCAGCATCAACATTTAAGTTCTTATAATTTAACTACGTTGAACACAAATTGGCATTGAGAATATCGTGATAAACATCTTTCATTAAAGGTCAGGACTGTTTTTCTATCTATATAAAACCGCTATAGTAAACCTATATCATGCTTAAATACCATGTGACGGCAAATATTATCTATTATTTTTGCTCTCGTAAAGGAGTACTAGCAGTTTTATTGTAACAGATGGATGCTAACCTAGATATATGAAACTCATTTATTGCATAAGTGAAAAGAAATACTGACAGTTAATAAGGCACTACATGATAAAATGAGATCATCTTTCATTCTCTTGTTTTTGCTTTGAAATATTCAAATAATGATTCATTTTCTTACTTATTGAAATATCCCCTTGAGCCCTTAAGACATTAAATTCAGCTAAAACTACCAACATCTAAATCATTTCGGATTGTGTGATGTAACATGGTCGTCTTCCGTAATAACCTAATCATCAGATGTTCCCTTTTTGATTTTCATTTAGACTGCTTTTATCTTTGTGATTCAAAATACGGTTTCACAAATCGCACACATCAATGTATTAATGCAAATAACATAACAAGAATCAGAGCACGATCGTAACATAGTTGACTATTATCTTTTTTTCGTTGCTTTGATATATTATGCATTTTTTTGGTCCGTACTTCGGTAAGTTTTTTTATAAATAAGTTTATATGAGCCCTTTAAAATATGACTCGTCTGCCTCCATCGGTCTAACCACTTCCTTTATACCAAATATTATCTTCCTTGGGTATATGTTGAAGACACTGGTATATCGCAGCAGATCTTTCGATGCACAGACGCTAGCGTAATTCCTTTAAATACCTTTAATAGTAAAAGACGCATTAAATAAGACACGTGTTCTATGAACATAAAAATGACTTAAATAATCATGAACGATTATAATTACATACATTGTGTTTTATTATTTTAAATCAAGCCTATCGATAATAATTGGATATCTGGGGGGACGCAGACCATAATACGCATCTGGTCAGTAAAATATCCAAAACAGAAGAATAGTTTCTGACGTTATATTGTATTAAATTGCTTTTATAGATACTAAAATATCCATTTCATTCTTTTGTAATATTCTGTTTAAGTTTCTGTTCTATATTTGCAATAATGTTACCACCATAGATACATGTATATGAGATATACATTTGTATTATTATGTTGTGCCATAGCTTTTTTTTTTTTTTTTTTTTTTTTTATAATTTATTTTTTTCTTCTCAGTGATCATACAATAGTACAGTGTACATAACATATAATAAACTTCTGTCCAGTTATAAAAGCATGGTCACAAAGAGTTGTTTTTTTTCACACCCAAACACACGCCCGCACACACATCCGCACCCATACACCCACATTTCCAATTCATAGATACCAACAGGTTTTATAACTATACATATTTCGAACATAACGCACACACAAAACAGCACACACAAAACAGCACACATACATTTCGGGTACCATCGGCAATACGATACTCGTATTAGTGTAACTCGTATTACTTTAACAAAAAGAAAAAGGGAAAGTAAAGGGGGTGAAAAATTAAATACAAAAGAACAAGAAAAAAAAAACAACAGAAGATACATCTACAGTTTTTGACTGCTTTTAAACATAATTGTTTTTTATTTTATGTAAGTAAAGTATTTTCATATGTTATTATATTTGTATCTGGGAAAATTCTATTCCATTTTTGAAAATGAGTTTCCAGTTTATCTCGATTAAATGCAATACATTTTTCAATACATAGTCTGCTCCGAAAATAATGTGTAAAAATAAGTTAAATTGTGGTGTGCGTTTTCCAAATTTTGCAACTATATATGTAATATTTTGCCACCAAAAGAATAAAGTTTTTTGCATCTTTTTTGTGTATCTGTGCTTGTAATTAAGTGAGATATTGTTTTCAAATTAATTTCTATAATAATATTCCCTTTTTTTTGAAAATTCTATTAAATCTCTCCAAAAAAGTTGCGTGTAAGAACATTGCCAAAAGAGGTGTTCAATAGATTCAATATCCATTGCACAAAAATCACAAAGACTCGAGGAAGAAATGTTTTGTTGTAGAAGACTTTTGTTTGTAGCAATTATTCTGTGAAGATATTTATATTGAAAATTTCTGAACTTAGTGTCAATCGTTGTTGATAGAATGTTTTTGTATGTTTTTTCCCCAACATATATTTTCGTTTTCAAATATATTTTCCCACTTATTTTCTGCAGTATTTTTTGATAATGTTATCTCGTTTTAACTGATGTTCATATAGAAATTTATTGGTTTCATTTGTTTTAATAAATGACGCTATAATATATCTGTTTGGGGTATTGATATTGACGTTGTCTAGATTGATACCTGTAATGACGTCAGGATGTATACTTCTTATTAAAGTCTGATATTTGAGGTAATCTGCATCAGGGATTTGATAAATTGTTTTAAAATTTTCAAAAGTGTAAAATTGATCAATTCTAAAGTCAAACAGATGTTCCAAATACACAATACCCTTTTCATACCAAGACTTATAGAAGAATGATTTTTCATTTGATGTTATTTTCATATTATTCCAAATTATTTGTTTATTTGGGTTATTACATTTTGGTATGACTTTTATTTGGTTCCAGGATGAAATTATATCTCTTAAAAATGGATAACTTTTAAATTTGCTTTGTATAAATTTGTCATTTATTTCACATTCAAAAAGTAACTTGCCTCCCGTATCTCTCTAATTGAGATAAGTATATAGATTTTATTAAAGATGTCGAATCATCATTTATAATTTTTTTCACCCAGCTCGCCTTTATTGATAATATATATTTTCTCAAATCAATCATTTTTATTCCCCCATTTTCATATTTTTTCTTCAATGTATCCCTTTTTATCTTTTCTGGTTTATTATCCCAAATGAAATCAAACATACATTTTTCTAAAGTTTTTTATAATTTTCAAGTTAAGGTAAAGGTAATACAGATAAAGCATAGATCAGTTTTGGTAAAGCAAAAGATTTGATGACAGTAAACTTTTCCAAGAAGTGTAAGTTTTCGGTGTTGCCATTGTTTTAAACAATTTTTAAAAGCATCAATTTTAGGTTCTAAATTCTTTTGGAGAGTTAAAGTAGAGTTTGTTTACAGAATGTCATACCTAAAGATTTTGCATTGTCAGAAGTCCATTGGAAATTTCGATTTTCGGCAATATTTAGTTTTCGGAGTTTCTTAATGAGCCTACTTTTAATACGTTACATTTCTTTTCATTTAATTTTAGGCCTGATATTTTATTGAAATCATCGAGTATTTCAATTAATGGTTTCGAAAGATTCTTTTGACCCATCAGTTACAAAAGTTGCATCATCCGCAAATAACACATTTTTAATCTCGATTCCATTTATGTTTTATGCCTTTTATTTTTTCATGTTTACATATATAGTTTGAAAGGAGTTCGATGCATACAATAAATATATACGGAGAAAGTGGACATCCTTGACGTACACCTCTATGTATTTTAAGAAATCTGACATGTGTCCGTTATTGATAACACAGCTTTGTGGGTCATTGTATAAAAGTTTTATCCATTGGATTATTGTATTGCCAAAATTAAAAAATTCCAAAACTTGAAAAAAAAGTTATGGTTGATACTATCAAAGGCTTTTTCAAAGTCTGTAAAAAATAAAAGTGCATCTTGGTCCTTTTTTTCCATTTGTTCTAATACTTCAAATATCGTCCGTATATTTTCTCAATTGTATCTATCTTTAATGAACCCGGATTGATTTTGACTTATGATTAAAGGTAAAACTTTTTTCATTCTATTTGCTATAACTTTTGCTATTATTTTATAATCAATATTTAAAAGACTTATTGGACGCCAGTTTTCTAAGAAAAGAGTATCTTTGTTTGTTTTTGGTAACAGAGTGATGATACTTTTTTTCTGAAGTTCAGTCAAATTTTTAATTTCAAATGAATGTTTAATAGAGTTAATGTAGTAATATTTTATATCATTCCAAAAGATTTTATAAAATTCTGTTGTTAATCCATCTGATCCAGGACTTTTATTATTATTCATATTTTTTAGAGCTGTTGTAAATTCGAGTTCAGTAAGTTCGCTATCTAGAGATGTCTGTTCTATATCACTTACTTTTGGTATAGTTTGATCCATAAAATTAAATTTAGTTGTTTTTTGTTCAACCTCTTTATAAAGATTTTTATAGAAGCGTTTCTGCTCTTCTATTATTTCATTTTGTTTTGAGATTATTCGGCCACTAACTTCTATTTGAATCATAACCTTTTTTTCAAAGTTTCTTTTTTCTAAATTTGCAAACAATTTACTATTTTTCTCATTATATTCAACATTTAACGCTTTTGATCTTAATTTTATTCCATTTATCTTCTTATCGTAGATTTCGTTTAACTCTTCTTTATTTTTTTCTATTTCTGACTTTATTTTATCAATAGCATTTGTTTAAGGAACAAGAAACTTAATGTCTGTTCTAAGTTAATTAATTCTAGATTTATTTCTTTTTCCCTTTTTTCATCATCTTGTTTGGTTTTACTTGCAAACTTAATAGTTTCGTTTCTAATATTTCCTTTCATTATTTCCCACATTGTATTTGGATTTGCACCTGCATTTATCATAGCGGTTTCATCAATAATTTTTCGTATAACGTTTTGGTATTCATGTTTAAGTAGTAAACTGTTATTAATTTTAAAGTACCCTTTTCCTTTTGTATGAATATGCGTGTTCATTGATAGTGTAACTCTAGAGTGGTCCGATTTATATCCATTTTCAATTTTACATAGGCAAACATTATTTAAAAGATTTTCTGAAATTAAAAAAAAATCAAGTCTACAGAATATAGCAGGTTTGTCATGTGAATGCCATGTGAACTGATGTTTATGTGGGTTTTTTAGTTCTCCAAATATCAAAAAACGCTATATTTTTCAATTATGTCCTTAAGTTTTTGTCTGCATTTTTTGTGGCCATCTTTTCTACCATTCTTTTTGTCTATTTCTGTATCTAAAACAGTGTTGATATCACCACCTATTATATAATTTTTTTCTCTTCATGTTCCAAAATAAATTTATCTAGCTGTTCAAAAATTGAGATATCATCATTATTTGGTCCATAAATAAATTTATTACTATATATGTGTTCATTGTCTGTTCAAACTCAATTGCTATTAATCTACCACAAACTATTTCTGTATATGTTATGTTTTTGCAATCGAATTTATTGTTAATTAAGAAGCATACACCGGCACTATTATTAGTATTTCCACTGAAATAAGCCCGTCCATCCCAATCTGATGTCCATTTTAAGATGTTGTTTTGTGTTTAAATGCGTTTCTTGTAAAAGACATATGTCATACTTTTGTAAAATTAAGCCAATTAAAAACCCTGCTTCCTTTTCATATAATTTCCCAAACCTCTTACATTAAAAGTACAAATTTTCATACTCATTTCAATTCAATGTGAAGCTTACGTTCAAAAACAGTAGATGATCTTATATAAAAAAAAGCTTAAGAGACAAAAACATATTGTTGAGTTTACATGTAAAAAATCCATCATGTCGCAAAACATTATCAAACAAAACATCAAAAGCATGTATTTACTCACGCACGCACACACACAGACACCCACGCACTCACATACACCCACACATATATATATGCATGTGTACAAATATTAAGTATTTACACATTAAGCACAAAAAAAAATCTTTTTTCAAGGTGAAAGAAAAATATCTGTACATTTTTCCGGATCTTATATAAAATATTTTTGGAGAATTGCTACTGGTTATAAGGCAAAAAAGGTTTCTGAAAGTTATTTTCCTATTCAGCTTTCAATTTTGTAACTTTTAGCAAAAAGAGAAAAAAAAAAAACTTATCGCTATAATGCAAACAAAAATATCATTTTCGAACTTATCATTCATTTTTTAAATTAAGCCAGTTTTGCTCGTAACATAAAGGAGTATTTTTTTTGGATAAGTACACAACACATAAAAGCATGATTATATTAAGAAACAAAAAAGGCATAACAACATTTATATGACACAACTATACCTAAGATAGTTTAGTTAATGATATTTATTGATTTCTCCAAGACAAAGACATTAAGTATAATGATAATATAATTATTTTTAAACATACAGTGTTTGTGTATTTTATTTGTGTTAACTTAATCTGTAAAAGGCATGGAAGTACAGACGACAGACATATGACTTAAACAATGATTTAGTTATCATTGTTGGCCTATTTCTCTCTCTCAATAAATAACAAGTTTTCAAAAGAATAAGTGTAAAATCTTAATTAAAAAGAGGAAAGAAGTCATCATTTTACCCTTATTCTTTATCTATTGAAATTATTATATGTGTTACAGCTTAAACAGCCATGGCAGAAAAAGACTTATTTTTAACTTAAATATATTTTTTTGAGCAAGTATTTTTAACACAAAAAAAACAACAAAATAATATTCAGTTTACAAAAAGCAAACAACATATATATAACTCAATTTTTTACATGTATGTTCTGAGCAAGTACCTTTTACACACCTCAGCAAATGAATATTCAGTGACAAAAAAGCAAACAACATGTATATAACTCAATTTTTATCTAGGACAGTTTTGGCATGCAAATGATAGTTTTGCTTTCGTCTAGATAAAGATATCAAATATAATGACATAACAATATTTTTAAACGAACAATGTTTTTGTGTATTTTATTATGTTAACTTAAGTTGGTGAAATCATGAAGGTACAATGACAGACAAAAGACAGGAAATAATTATTAAAATGATTTGATAATTCTTTGTAGAACACTTTTACTATAGATAGATAACAAGTTTCGAAGGAATATGTATAAAATCTAAATAAAAAAAGAAGGAAAAAGAAATCATTATTTCAACTTCATCCGTTATATTGTGAAATAAATAAAGTGTATCAGCTAAGAAAAAAATGACCCAATAAAAAATAGACATGTACATAACGAAATTCTACAACAATAATGATGATACTTTATTCATATCAACAATGGTTTTTTAGCCATACATTCATTAGATAACAGGTTTCGATTTGATATGTGTAAAAAAAATAGTTTAATTTACTAAAACAAGGAAATGAGATCATAATTATTCTTTTATATTCTTAAATCAGCTGTTTCCATATTGTGTGCTTTCAATAAATTAATGAAAGAAATTCTGTTAATTCTATTATGACTTAACCTCAAATAGTTAGTTCAGTTTTTTTATGTATACTTTATCAAAGGTCAGCATTGCCATGTGTTTATAGGGGTATATCATATTCTAATTGTAAAAGAAAAACAATTAATATAGTTAATTAAAATTTACTGCTTCATGATTTTCATATTAAATGTATATTTTAGTAAACGATAGGATGAAGTAGACACGTATGGAGAAGGATACAAAAAATTTAACAATGAAAGTCAATTGCTTGACAATGTGTACTGATGCGTCTACTTTTATATAAAAAAACCGGTTTGACAACTTCACTGTTAATTGTTTTGTATTACATATGCTGATCATTGATCATATAACTACTTGTTATTTTCACTGGGGGCTAACCATGCATTGTGGGTTGCTGGACGTTTAAGTTGGTCTGGTGTTTACTGTCGGCCAAGGTAAATCGATCCATGTCTGGTATTCATCAGAATGAACTCGGTGAACTGATCCCATTTTATTTTTGTAGAAAATGTTACCATTTCTAGTCCATACACCTTCCACTTCGTCCGACAGTTTTTCCTTATACATGTAAAAAACGTGTTGATTCAAAACGAGTAAGGTCTTCATTAACGTAAATTCCTGATCCCTTTAATAGTTTCCGATTTTTTAAGTATATCTACTTTTGTGCCCCGTGAGCTGAATTGAACAATTATTTGTCTAGGCTTTTTTGTCATCTTGTTTGCCTAAAGCGGTGACCGACTTCTATATCGTCTTTTTCTAGTTTTAATTTAGGCATGTAAGAATTTAATGTATTCAAAACCTTTCTCTCCGTTTGTTGCTGGTCTTCATTAATTGTTTCTTTAATCCCGTCAATTCGAAGGTTGTTTTATTCGACTATATTGTTTCGAGATCATTTATTTTTCCTTTTGTTTGCCTTTCGTTTATACGTATTTCTTCGACTAGTTTTTTCATTTTTTCGTTTTTTTTTGGTTTTCTAGTGCTTTTTCAAGCTCTTTAACCTCTAGTTTTAAAACTTCATTTTCAGTTTCCTTTTCAAATAATTTTCCTTCAAGAATGTCGATTCTTTTACTAACAGATGATAGCATTTCTTCTTTCATTTGACTGAACATGTTTTTTATCATATCTCTTAAACTACCATCATCTTTTGTGTACACTTTTGAAAGCTTCAAGTTTATCTCTTTTAACTGTTTGTTAATTTTGTTTAGTTGTTGTGTATCAGTTTCTTGTATTAATGTGTCGTCCTCAATATCTTGTTTACCTTTCTTCCTTTTCTTCTTTTTCTGTTTTTCTCCTATTGTACACGTACCAGTACTAGTATCTAATGTGCTACTTACACTACTACATGCTCCTCTTTTCCTTTTTTTTTTCTCATCGATCATTTCAGCATTTTCATCTGAAGAGTTATTTTTTTTCTTTGATATTTGACTTTTTAATCAATTTCTATATTGAACGGTAAGACACTGTGGTTTTCAAATATCTGCCTGGTTCCCATTTAGCAATAGAAAATAGTTCATGACTTTTTCGTGCAGAATGATTTTTCAGTTACTTCAGTTCAATAATGCACTATCTCTATGCGAAATGATATAGCAGCTAGCTCGTTTTTGCGACATGATGCATTTGGCTATTTATAGAGACATAATGTATATCCTTAAGACACATTTGATATAATACTTTGCACTTATTTATTGTTTATATATCAATATGACTCGAATGGACAAAAACAAACATCCATTACCGTTAAGACACATTTTATATAACACTTTGCACTTATTTATTGTTTATATATCAATATTCCTCGAGTGGACAAAAACAAACATCCATTACCGCTGGTACCCGAACTTAACTGCCATAGCTTTTTGTATAACCATAATTTGTCATCTGCAAATTTTTTTGACCACTTGATTATGTGAAATGTACATTCGTGCACTTTATACTGGCTATCACAACGTTTATTGCTTTACTTTATACGGTTATAGCTGTATTTTGGTAAATATGTTTCATATTACACCATGAAACGATTACGCGTGAAAATAACGATATAACGCAAAATAGATATCAGACATAAGGAGGAAATAATATTTATTTAGAATATCAATTGTCTGTTTCACTTGCTAAGACAAAATCACAATAATATGATATAGATTTTCTGTCATACAAATGATGATTATGATAACATGAAACTATATTTTGAGGGGGGGGGGGTTAGAATTTGTATGCTTAAGATGTATTCTAATCAACTCGATAAAGTGACTTATAATCAAACACAGTTGTGGTTTAAATATGATGGGGATACTAAAACATATTGATTCGTCCCTATTTAAAGCGGAACTTATGTCAGGAGAGAAAAGATCGTACCGGAACAATCGCAGCGAGTTTTCCGCTTTCGCACAATTATGAATTGAACTAAAACGTAATGCGGAATTTCACAATAAAATTTGCTGAATGTAACCGGTATTACTTTCCTGATTAAAGATGCGCAATATAATATGATGAGATTATTATATAACAGGAATGACAACATGTATTGACATTTTATATGAGCGATAAAATCTATTTCATTTAGCAAACTTATTTTACAAATATTATAGCCAACAGAGTGTTTCCTTCAGTCGGTTTATATAGATTAACACAATACCGTTTGAACGAAATGTATTGATTTGTGCAATTTGTTTTATGTTTTCTTTCAAATAATTATAACTGCATTGTAATTAAGACACAATTGATTACATATGTAGCCTAAGCTGTTATACGCACATTATCTCTGAATTGTTGTTTTCCTCGTCGTTCAGGATCATTGGTCCTTTATAATTGTGATTAGGATTAGATACCGCTTATACCGGTGATTTCGGAATTGATATCTGTTTGCATTTTCTTTTATCTCGCACAAATAGACTCAGCATTTTCAACTTTACATTGCTCTCGAAACGTTTTCAATTTTTTTGGAATACATACATGTACTTACAACATTTTAACTTTGTGTGACAGTTGTAAAAATGCGTCATTCTTCTTCTAAGTATTGCTTAAATTTTCAGGTTCGTCGAGATTATTGAGTGTTTCTTATTAAATATCGCCTTAGCACTATAACTGCACTAATAGTCAAAAAGAACAAAAATATGCGTTAGATAATTTGCCAATGAATAACTTTTTGGAACCTATAAAATTTCATAAAATTCAGAAATAAAATAAGCATTTCAGAGACATAGTGTGCCTTTAAATCAACGTTGCTTGACAATAGACGGTATGTAGCACGTTGTGTGTGTTACAGGAAACAGATTGCTGTAACTTCCATGACAAACAATGCAAGAACGTTTGCAAATTCAATGTATCTTATATTTATATAGCTATATCAATCTTCTACGGAAATTTATTTGTTTAACCGACCTAAAGAAGTTCAATAATTGCTCAATAAAACCACATGATCTATTGTATATTTTATTGACTAGATTTGATTTAAGGCAGCAACACATGGAAAGCTTTTTTTTCCTAATACGATGATTGCATCAATACGTGAGTACTTTCCCCATCAACTCTATACGTTTTGATGTAATTGATAACAAAAAATAAGTAGAGGAATATCTATTTAGGCGAAGTAATACATTTTTACTTAAAATGACAAATCTATATATTATTTATAGTAAAAAATATGAATTTATTATTTAAGAAGTTGTGCATTTTAGAATTACAAACAATACATTAAAACAAAAGAAAACACATATACTGTAAATTTGGTCGTTCATACTTACAAAAAGATTATCTTTAATATTTTCCTTTGAATGATATTCTATGGCTAGTTTAGAATTAAAAATATGAAAATCCCTTTAGAATGTCCAAAACGGTAAAACTGAAATAATTGCTGGCTCGGTTTAATTGGGCCTATTCATGGACGGTAATAGAACGTGCAAGCTACTGTTCATGTCCCAAGCACGGACATAAGCAGATTAGGCAGATGATCCACTTCTGCAGCAGCACATATTATTTCATGTTGTGATAGAAAACAGTGGCTCATCAACTGCTACCATTGACAAGCTGTGTACTCTTTTTGTGACATAGGATGAACAAGACAAGCTCAGGAGAAACGACACCTATACCCACTAAGGGATTTTCGTCATCAGGTTGATTAGGTCTCTTCAGTGTTTGCTTTATATTGTCAATTAGTCCTGCATTTAACGGATGAATTTCCAGTTAGCAAAAAAAAAATACATTCAAAATTATCGTGCTCAGACAGCTTTTAATAACCAGAAACACATTTGACCAGGTATTTCACTTAATAAAATTATGCTCGGAAACGAAAATTCTCACTCCTAGTGGTTGCAGAAGGTGTGTTTAGTAAGTTGGGAAGCAAAGGTACTGTTTGAATTTCTTTGTCAATCAGTTGCCCTGTGTGTCAGATGGACATATAATTAAAACAGGTATAATTCTACAAAAACGAGGTACTATAGAATCTAAAAGCCATTACAAAGTTCTATTTAATGGAATTGCGGAAAGTCGCTTGCTATGTTTCTGAACAAAGATAGCCATTTCTTGAATATAATGACCCTAGGAACATACTGCCATCTGAAGCGAAAGGGGAGTCATTTTATTCTTTTTTCTTACATTTTAGACCTGAAATTGCACTTATTGTTGTAATTGTACTAAAATTTGTAAAATTTATTTCTTTTGCACCTTTCTTATAAATTTTCTTTTTCAAATTGTAAATTATTAACTGATCTAATATGAAACGGGAAAATCGAACGAAAATAAATGATAAATAGGTATTTTAAGTTTTCTAACTATACATAAATACAGCTTGATTTTTCACATTTAATCTATTTTGAAATTTCTACAAAAAATTTAGTTATTTTGAATAGGTTAATATCGTCCATCTAGTAGGGGATTTATGTACACGCGTATTCATACTCAGTAAAATGTTCTCAACGTTTTAATCTAAATTAAGTAACTTAAATATTGTGTAAGTTGGTTTCATATTGAAATTGAACACGAAATCCATGAAATGCGTAAAATAAGAAGAAAAATGCAAGCTAGATCGTACTTCAAAGCGGGTAAGAAAACTGGTAAAAGAAGAATTTTGTCTAGGAAATAAATAATGCATTTAATGGTTTGTAGAGACTTGCAGAAATTACCTCTTTCCTTCTTTTGTTAAAATCTGTAAGTGAAGGAAATAGATTTACATATTCTAAATAACAATCAATGCGAGAATGATTCACTGACATTTCATGGCTATCTAAAATATGTGTAGGAAACGTAAATGTATTTTCTTAGTAAGGATGTTTTTTTTCTGTTTTCAATTATTATTAATATGAATTAGGGATATATGACTGCGTTGTAACAAAGTGTGTATACAATAACAACATATTCAGCAATGGGTGGTTTGTGTCAATTGTATATTTTTGTGAATCTTCGTGTAGCTAGCTTTTTAAAATTAGTTGTTTTACTTGAAATTGTTATCATTGTTGCTTCGTCTTGCTTGTACAAGCATTCAGTATTACAGAATAATTACAAAAATTGCCAAAAATGTGTAACTCTTTACAACGTTACCCAAATTCGGAACATTTGATGTTACCCAGATTCGGAACATTTGGCGGAAATGATTGTGTTTAGAATACATACTCAAACTTTGAACGATTTTCAAGGGTATTTTGATGACCGGCTAAAAAAGATGTTTTAACAAAACAATGGTATGTATAAAATTGTCAAAGAAATAGATATTTGCAGTTACAACGTTACCGGAGACAGACATTTAGGCTAAAATATATATTATGTTAATGTTAGTACAGATAGACTATATAATGTAAAGTGATTGTCCGGTTATGTATAAGGTCGGATCCCTGTAGAATTGGTTAGAGTCAATTAATATGTAAACAATTAAGACACGTGATCTGATGCTGAAAGTAATTCAGTATATGTAATTATTGCAGACATATCAATGATCGATTGTTATTATAATAGAATAAGTGCACCGTGATATCTGAATAAAGTAAATGGATCGTCGTTATATTCTAGTTGCAAATTGAATGAAATAGCTAAAGTGTATAAAAATTATAAGGATATCTTAAAGAGACATTACATTCATTTTATGCTCCCCGAAGGGAGAGCATATAGTCGCCACCTTGTCCGTCTGTCCGCACTCACAGGACAGTAATTATGTGGCTAGAGGGACAAAAGGTAAATGTTCTTTCTCTTTGATTTCATTCATCCCATAATGCTTTTATGTGGCTATTTTCTTTTGTGTGGCTAAAAAGAACAATAGAGAGAATAATAGAGTAGCCACATTATTACTCTCCTGTTAGAACGTCCGTCCGTCAGTCCGTCCGTTGTCTTGTCCAGACCATAACTTGAAAATCCTTGGAGATAATTTGTTTAAACTTCATACAGTTGTAGAGGGCATTAAGGGGGAGTGCAGTGTCAAAGACAATTACTCTATTTTGCCCGGTTTTTGAATTATCTCCCCTGATAGAAAAATCTTGTACGGGACATTACTCTAAAACTAGAAGAGATATCAACATGAAACTTTGTAAATGTATAGACCTTAATGAATAGATGTGCAGTGCACAAGAACCATAACTCTTTTTTTGGCTAATTTTGGAGTTATTGTATCCGGAACATAGCTCTAAAATTATAAGAGATATCAAGATGAAACATTGTAGGTAGATAGAGCTCATTGAGTAGAAGTGCAGTGCAGTGCAAAAGAACCATAACTCTCATTAAGCCTCATTTTTTTAATTATCTCCCCTTTTAGAAGAATCTTGTCCAGGACATAGCTGTAAAACTATAAGAGATATCAACATGAAACTTTGTACGTAGATATATCCTAATGGGTAAATGTAAATGCACAAGAATCATAAACTGCCTATCCAAGTTTTAGAAGTATTGCCCTTTGTACATTTTTACTTTTTGAACTTTGTCTGGGACATTACTCTAGAATTTTAAGAGAAACTTTGTAGGTAGATAGATCTTATTAATTAGAAGTGCAGTACAAAGAACAGTTACTCTGCCTTGCCTAATTTTTAGCTCTCCTGAGCTTGCTCAGGGTGAGCTATTAGAATCGGTGAATGTCCGTCGTCCGTCGTACGTCCACAATTGCTTGTGAACACTCTAGCGGTCACATTTTTGAACCAATCATCATCAAACTTTGTCAGGATGCTTGTTTAGTCAATTGCTTGGATGAGTTTGAACATGGGTCATCTCCGATGAAAATCTAGGTCACAGGAGCTATAAATAGAAAAACCTTGTGAACACTCTAGCCGTCACATTTTTGAACCAATCATCATCAAACTTGGTCAGAATGCTTGTCTAGTCAATTGCTTGGATGAGTTCGAACATGGGTCATCTCTGATGAAAAACTAGGTCACAGGAGCTAAAAATAGAAAAACCTTGTGAACACTCTAGTGGTCACATTTTTTAACCAATCATCATCAAACTTGGTCAGGATGCTTCTCTAGTTGATAGCTCGAATGAGTTCGAACATGCGTCATCTCGGATGAAAAAGTAGGTCACCGGAGCTAAAAATAGAAAAACCTTGTTAACACTCTAGCGGTCACATTTTTGCATCAATCATCATCAAACTTGGTCAAGATGCTTGTCTAGGTGATAGCTCGGATGAGTTCGAACATGGGTCATCTCGGATGAAAAAGTAGGTCACCGGAGCTAAAAAAAGAAAAACCTTGTTAACACTCTAGCGGTCACATTTTTGCATCCGTCATCATCAAACTTGGTCAAGATGCTTGTCTAGGTGAAAACTCGGATGAGTTCGAACATGGGTCATCTCGGATGAAAAAGTAGGTCACCGGAGCTAAAAATAGAAAAACCTTGTTAACACTCTAGCGGTCACATTTTTGCATCAATTTTCATCAAAATTGATCAAGATGCTTGTCTTCGTGATATCTCGGATGAGTTCGAACATGGGTCATCTCGAATGAAAAACTAGGTCACAGAGCTAAAAATAGAAAAACCTTGTTAACACTCTAGTGGTCACAATTTTGACTCAATTGTCATCAAACTTGGTCAGGAAACTTGTCTAGGCCATTGCTGGAAATAAATTGAACATGGGACATCTCGGATGAAAAAGTACGTCACCGGAGCTAAAAATAGAAAAATCTTGTTAACACTCTAGTGGCTACTGTTGTGATCGAAATATTCTGTTATTTGGTCTGAAAGTTTGTTTTGATGATTTCTAAGTCAAGTTCGAACATGGGTCATCTTGGATGAAAAACTAGGTCACACCGCCCAAATATGGAAAAACCTTGTTAACATTCTAGTGGTCACATTTTCGACTCAATTATCATCAAACTTGGTCAGGATGCTTGTCTAGGTAATTGCTTGGATGAGTTCGAAATCGCCGGAGCTAAAAATAGAAAAATCTTGTTAACACTCTAGTTGCTACTGTTTTGATCCAAGTATCCTGGAAATTGGTCTGAAAGTTTGTTTTGATGATTTCTAGGTCAAGTTTGAATATGTGTCACCTGGGTAAAAAACTAGGTCGCACTGCTCAAATATGGATAATCCTTGTTAACACTGTAGTGGTCACATTTTTTACTCACCTGTCATGAGACTTGGTCAGAATGCTTGTCTAGGTAATTGTTTGGATGAGTTTGATAAGTCAGGTGAGCGATCTAGGTCCATCATGGCCCTCTTGTTTAATTATTGCCCTTTGTCCATTTTTACATTTTGAACTTTGTCCGGGACATAACTCGAAAACCATAAGAGGTATCAAAAATTACTTTTGTAGGTTGATAGATCGCATTGATTAGAAGTGCAGTGCAAAGAACAGTAATTATGCCTTGCCTAATTTTGGAATTATTGCACTTTGAACTTTTTCAAGGGACATAACCCCGAAACTACAAGAGGTGTACTTTCCTGTGTCCAACACCTATTCGGGGAGCATCACCCGGCTCCTGTTTTACTGTAAAGTTAAGTTTAGTAATATATTTCAAAAGATTGGCAATTTATTCATATGGTGATTGACAAATAATTGGTATTAAAAATTGTTATAAAATATAATTTTGTGTTTCGTTACGACACGATCATGATAGTCTAACACTCAATAGGCGTTTTACTTCCATATTGTTTACTGCGACACGTTTTACTCGAACCTTACAATAAAGTCATTGGTTTAATATTTGACACAGCAACTGATCAATTGTATGAAAATCATGTTATGCATATTTTATCAAGATGTTTTAACCTGCAATTAATTGTAAACCATCCCTGTTTGATCATACTTATTAAGATATTTTATTTATAAATGCGGTCTTTAATGTAAGATATTGTTTAACAAACAATAAAATCATTTAAACTACTTCTACGAAACCAGTGTGTGGTGTTAGCTCATACAGCCTATATATCACTGATTAAGGTCAATAGTAAACATTGTGTAAAATTGCCACATAAAATATTAAGCAACGTCTGGACGGTTGTATGATTTGCATTTTGTTGTTGTTGATTTTTGCCAGTCTACAAATTTGTCTTACTAACAGAATAAAAGGAGCCTGGACTAGAAAAAACGGACACGTTAATTATTGTAGCAAGTACAAATTTTATTTTCTCGCTGCATTGCTTGACAATAAGTTATTATGATTTTTTTTTGTATTTGTCGTTTATTTATTTTGTTGTTTGTGTTGTTGAGGCTGATGTTGCTACTGCTGTGACTACTACTGCTGCTGCTGCTGCTTTGTCTACTTGTAAGGTTCTATTTTTCATAGAAAAAAACATTTAATGTTTCGTGTAATAATTATTATTGTATCAGAAAAGCCTTTATATGATTTATAATCGAAAACTAATTGGTTAATAAAACAACACCTCTTCATATTCTTTATATAGAAATCACTTAACCATAGGATAAATATTTTGATTTCCCATTTGACTACTTACAACTCACGCTAAGTATCCTAAAAATCTAGTTTTTTTAATAAGCAAACGTCTTTGATGAACGTCATTGTCTATAATAATAGTTTATAATAGTTATCTTTTCTATCAGATAGGGAATCCTCTGAATGTATCTTGCATTGACAGCTATAGTAAACACATTTTGAACTAAGATCTAACCGTTTGTTTCTTTCATTTAGCTAGTTATTTCAAATAAATTGAAAACAATTTGTGTTCAATTTCCATACTAAACTAGCTTTATAGTGTGTGGATAACAAGGTCGGTTATAAAATTTTTGAAAGCACATTTATTTTTAAAAAGCTCTTAAATTATTTTACAATGCTGCAATTATTACTGTAAATGTGAAATGACAAAATGTCTTGATATGCGCTTTGAAAAAAAAATAGTAAAAAACTTATTTAAATGTAATTCATTGATAAATGTTTAATGTGGATAGATACATAAACATAATAATTAACCCTTTTTGTGTGTGTTTATGAAACAGTTTGTTGTAATCAGTTCAATATGTGATCAATACTTTAAAGAATTCTTTCCTGCATTTGATACATTTGTCTGTTCTAAATGTTAACCATAGAACAACTCTATTCAGACTTT
Organism: Ruditapes philippinarum; assembly: GCF_026571515.1. Classification (NCBI taxonomy): domain Eukaryota; kingdom Metazoa; phylum Mollusca; class Bivalvia; order Venerida; family Veneridae; genus Ruditapes; species Ruditapes philippinarum. The sequence goes on from NW_026866824.1 coordinate 55,705, forward strand.
GGTGTTTTGCTTTTTATAAGGAAAGGAAATGTTGAACTCCAAGGAGGACGCCATATAATTTGTACAACATGCTTATCAGTTGGTAACGAAAATGTTTTAATAAACCCCTTCTATACAGAATTTAGAAGATAAATGATGTAAATATCAAGACAAATAGGAGTAAAGTTCTTTCAATTAATATTATTTTGTGTGGTAAAAACAAACAAAAATCTTAAGAGACAGACAAGGTAGAGCATGTTTTGGTTGTACAGTAGAAAATTTAGAGGATTCCTGTTTTCAGAGGTTTTATACACTATTTTTTATCATAACAATATGTTTTTAATTGTACTTCTAAATGGTCGTCTGTTTTATTTTATCTATGTTTATGTTGTTAAAGTAATGACAACAAAATATGTCCATTTCTAACATTAATTATTTTATTTCATTTAAAACGATTTTTTAATAAATAATCACATAATTTTGACAATTTGCACTAGTTTACTGGTCTATTGAATATTTACCTGACTTTAGCAATTTGATTTTTCATCATAGTTTGTAGCTCGAGAACACAATCCAGCGGATATCACTGTTTATTTCCAAGCAAAGTTTTTAACTACATGAGAGTTCGGAGTACCTCTTTTTAACTCATTTCACTTCCAGGCAAGGACGTTCCATTTATTTCACAGTCTATATATTCACTATCGTCCTCAATAGTCTCATCTGTCCGAAAGGATTTTCCATTGTTCACTCTAATCTTCAGTTGGCAAACTATAATCAACGTTTCAAAGTCCTGCATGTTGTAACTGAGTTCTCGCACCAACAATGCGAGTGGTACAACGTCGTCCTCATCTTCATCATCCATAGTAGACTGGCCATTAGTAGATTCATCATTGATGTCCTATTAACCTGCAAATGAAATTATACCAATATTATAAAATCGTTTGAATCTGTGTGCCATTTAAATAAAATAGTCACGGTGTAACATAACATAGGGAATATAAAGATATCATGACCCTACATATATTGATTTTATTGCATGTTTCCATGGTTTATTTGTAACAAAAATACAATAATGGTATTGTTTCGATAGAAAAAGGACATCATCATATTCTTGTGTAGTTTTTTGCGTAAGCCGTCATCTTACGCTATGGCACGGACATGCACGCATTTTGACGTGATGTGATATAAGAATACAGAATATCAGTAAAAAATATTTTTTTTCAACGGTAAACTGTTTCAATTTTCGGTATGTGATAAGTATAGCATTATATTGTACAGCTTCATTACTAAATTTATCACTCGTTTAATAAACTAAGTAACTTGGACATTATACTCGTGCAGTTTCAATATTAAATTTATTAAACTAGTTGAATAAAACAATATTATGCTCTTCAGTGGCTCTCCTTATAAGATTCTGTTCAACTCGTCGTTCAATAAATTAAGTATGGAACCTACACTCATTCAATATCCTCTGTTTCGCCTGAGGCCTTTTATCGACAGTCGCCAGATGAAAAAAAAAACAATGCATTTTTATAATTACAAAGAGTAATGAACCAAAACTAAGGAAATGTTCTAATTAAATCTGCTTTTATTGTTGCGTGTTACAAGTCATTTGCACGCAGTTACACAGTTTGTGTGAATTTTTTATCTTGGAATTATGGAATTCTGTAATTCATTGTCCTGTTTTGACACAAATCCGTTAAAGCTCTAATTGTTAAAAGATAAAATATTTGAAATTGTGCAATATATAGTAGATAACGTATAATGTATAATGTCCTTTTGTTCTATAATTTTACGCAACAAAAGATGTGTGACATTGTAAGAATTCTAGTTCTGCAACTTAACCCGAGATAATGTAATTCGACGGATGCTTTGACTTGGTTCCACAAAGGTCGGTACTATGACCCTTTCTGTTCCATTCATTGTATGATGTTTACTTTTGTTTGATTGTGTTTTCCTATATATCTCTTTATTTTTCGTCTTCGATTCACGTACACTAATATTTTAGATACCATCAATTATTTGTGGATTATTAAGTGATACATTGTAAAATTGTAAATTGTCCACAGCAATATCTTTGAAAGGTGCATGTTCACCCAATATGACTAAAACTACAAAACAATTTAAATGAAAGCGTAACATTTGTTTAACTATTAAGTCACTTAGTTTTTCAATGCACAGCATCAATGGGTTTCCTGCGTCAAAACAAAATGCGGACATGTTGTTATTACAAAACAATTCTAAGTTAAGATTATTATTGTTTTACCAAAGAGATGTATGAACGCTGGTTCACAGCCATTCTTAGTTTAATGCCTTTGATGTTAAAATTAGATTATCTTAGATGACTTAGCTTAGATAAGTTAATGTAAACATAACCTCTTTTGTCTTTATCTGAATTTCATATTTAAATGTCCCTTACAAAAAAGACGTTTAAGAGAATATGGTATGCCCACCCCAAACAAGTTATAAATAAACATTAAGCCAAATTTATTTCGTATGTTTTGCGCTGCAACAAAACAAAACATTTGATGTATGTATTACATAGTTGTTATTTGGATGCAATAGAATGCACTCATTTGTTTTTCAGATTCAAATAATACTGAATAATTATTATTAAAAATGATATATAAGAAAAAATAATCCCGATCAAATATGTGAATTAATAATAGTGTTTTATATTTATAATAAATGTATGATGGCTTTACTTATGACATTCTTACACCTGGCCATGAGGTTTGTTTCTCTTATAAAATCATTGATATATCTTTGGTAACATTTTGTTCTTATAGATTTTATCTATAATTAATTTATTCTTATGATTTAACTGCGTTGTACAAAATGGACAGTGACATCGTGATAAACATCTTTCATTAAAGGTCAGGCCTGTTTTTCTTTCTATATAAAACCGCTATGGTAAACCTACATCATGCTTAAATACCATGTGACGACAAATATTATCTATTATTTTTGCTTTCGTAAAGGTGTACTAGCAGTTAAGTGTGTTTGTTACAGATTAATGCTAACTATTAGATATATGACGCTCATTTATTACATAAGTGAAAAGAAATACTGACAGTTAATAAGGCACTACATAATAAAAAGAGATCATCTTTCATTTTCTTGCTTATTCTGTGAAATGATACATGTTAGACATGGCTTTCATTTTCTTACTTATTGAAATATCCGCTTGAGCCCTTAAGTAATTAAATACAGCTAAAACTTCCAACATTTAAATCATTGCGGATTAGATATAAAAAAACATACATTGCACAACATACGTTGATACTGGAATGACAGACACATGAGTGAGTTAGAAATAAATAATTGAGTGATATAAAACATTTATTTATCCCGAAGACAATAAGTATAAGTGTTCATAGATTAAATAAAAGTCATCAAATGAAACGCATATATTAGTTATGAAAGATTTGAAAAATTCGAAATCTATTAAAAGCGATTAACTGTTTCAACAGATGCAAATATATGAGTGATGTAACATTGTCGTCTTCAAACAGAATATACCCGAATCTTCAATTGTCCCCTTTTTAGTGTTCATTTAAACTGCTTTTAAGGGTGTTTTCTATTGTCGGACATTAAAATAGGTTTCACAAATAGCACACATCAATGTTATAATTCAAATAACGTAACAAGAATCACCGCACTATCGTAACATACAGTTGACTTTTTATTAGCCGTCTTCCTTTCTTTTATTTGATATATCATGCATTTTTCTCGGACGTACTTAAGGAAAGTTTTTCCTGTTATGTTTGAGATATTTAAATTGGTTTAAACATATTTATTTTTTATCAAGTTACAATATTACGCATCAAACACAAAATTTATACAATAATATATAATTTGATAAAGTCCATTGAACTGGAAGCTCAAAGTTTATTGTAATTCTCTCCACAGAGAGGTATTGGTTTATAGAAGCCCTTTAAAGAATGACCTATCTGCTTCCATCGATGAATCCACTTGCTAAATACCAACTATAACTGTCTTTAGACTAAGGTATATCGTACAGACCTTACGAAGCACAGGATTTAGGGTAATATCTGTATAAATACTTCACAAATTAAAGACTGTTTTATGAATTTATCTAGATATTTCTAGCACTGTACGTTTTGTATATTATACATCTTTACCAATCATTGATTTCAAGACAGCAACATTTTGCCTGAAAAGACAATGTGATTTTACCTCCCTAAGTGCCATGTTCAATTTCCTTTCTTTAAACGCCAAACCTACATACATAATAACTACCAACTGTCACCCGAGCTGTCATCGAATTTTTCAGTATACCCTCTTTTCAGACGTAATTTCAGCCGTATTGAAAGCGATATATCAGTCTAAATAAAAAAAAACCGCTTCTTGCTGTTTGCTCAAGGGTCATTTATCTTTAGACCGACCAATCAATAGGGGATTGGTTACCAAAACCGCTCTCTTAATAAGTCTTGTAATTTCGAAGCAGCATTAAAGTAATACACGTATTCTACGAACATAAAATGGCTTTAATAATCATGGAAGGTTATAATTTCATGCATTTTGTTTTATTATTTGATTTTTCGTTACATCAAGCCAAATGATAATAACTGCAAAATGGGAAACACGAAAAATTTAAAACAGACCTGATTACGCATCTGGCCAGTAATATAATATCCAAAAACAGAATATTTGTTTCTGATGTTATATTATATTTAGAGACATTTAAATATCAATTTCACTCTTTTGTAATCTTCTGTTTTAGCTTTGGTACTATTAATGCAATAATAATACCACCATAGATAAATAAGATATATATTATTACGATATATATCATAGCTCTTGTGTAACCATAAATTGTCATCAATGAAGTGTTCATCACGTCCATGAACAGGCTCAATCAAACCGAGCCTGCAACATTTTCAATTTTGCTGTGTTGGGCTTTCTTAAGGGATTCTTATTTCTTTCTATTTGTATCCTTTGATTATGTGAATTGTACATTCGTACACTTTACGCTGGTTATTCACAGCGTTTATTGCTTTACTTTATACGGTTATAGCTGTAATTTGGTAAATGTGTTTTGAACGATTACATGTCAGATATAGAAATAACTGTATAACGGTAGATAGATATCAGACATTTGAAGTAAATGTTTATTTGTTTTAGAATATCAATTGTGTGCTTCACTTGCTAAGACAAAACCACAATAATATGATATAGATTTTCTGTCATACAAATGATGAGTATGATAACATGAAACTATATTTTGAGGGAGGTGAATTTGTATGCTTAAGATGTATTCTAATCAACTCGATAAAGTGACTTATAATCAAACACAGTTGTGGTTTAAATATGATGGTGATACTAAAACATATTGATTCGTCCCTATTTAAAGCGGAACTTATGTCAGGAGAGAAAAGATCGTACCGATACAATCGCAGCGAGTTTTCCGCTTTCGCACAATTATGAATTAGACTAAAACGTAATGCGGAATTTCACAATAAAATTTGCTGAATGTAACCGGTATTAATTTCCTGATTAAAGATGCGCAATATAATATGATGAGATTATTATATAACAGGAATGACAACATTGACATTTTATATGAGCGATAAAATCTATTTCATTTAGCAAACTTATTTTACAAATATTATAGCCAACAGAGTGTTTCCTTCAGTCGGTTTAAATAGATTAACACAATACCGTTTGAACGAAATGATTTGTGCAATTTGTTTTATGTTTTCAAATAATTATTACTGCATTGTAATTAAGACACAATTGGTTACATATGTTGCCTAAGCTGTTATACGCACATTATCTTTGAATTGTTTTCCTCGTCGTTCAGGATCATTGGTCATTTATTATTGTGATTAGGATTAGAAACCGCTTATACCGGTGATTTTGGTGCAATTTCTTTTATCTCGCACAAATAGACTCAGCATTTTCAACTTTACATTGCTCTCGAAATGTTTTCCATTTTTTGTAATACATACATGTATTTATAACATTTTAGCTTTGTGTGACAGTTGTAAAAAATGCGTCATTCTTCTTCTAAGTATTGCTTAAATTTTCAGGTCCGTCGAGATTATTGAGTGTTCCTTATTAAATATCGCCTTAGCACTATAACTGCACTAATAGTCAAAAAGAAAAAAACAAAAATATGCGTCAGATAATTTGCCAATGAATAACTTTTTGGAACCTATATAAGAACATAAAAAATAAAAAAGTTTTTCAGAAATAAAATAAGCATTTCAGAGACATAGTCTGCCTTTAATCAAAGTTGCTTGACAATAGACGGTATGTAGCACGTTGTGTGTATTACAAGAAACAGATTGCTGTAACTTCCATGACAAATAATACAAGAACGTTTGCACTGTCAATGTATCTTATATTTATATAGCTATATCAGTCTTCTATGGACATTTATTTGTTTAATCGAAAGAAGTTCAATAATTGCTTAATAAAATTACATAACCTATTGTATATTTTATTGACTAGATTTGATTTAAGGCAGCAACACATGGAAAGCTTTTTTCTAATACGATGATTGCATCCGTACGTAAGTCCTTTCCCCATGGTATACGTTTTGATGTGATTGATAACAAAATATAAGTAGAGGAATATCTAACTAGGCGAAGTTATACATTTTAACTTAAAATGACAAATCTATACATTATTTATAGTCAAAAATATGAATTTATTATTTAAGATGTTGTGCATTTTGGAATTACAAACATTACACTAAAACAAAGAAAAACACGTAAACTGTCCATGCATCGTTCAATTCTGTAAAAGTGGTTATTAATACTTACAAAAAGATTATCTTTAATATTTTCCTTTTAACGATATTCTATGGCTAATTAAGAATTAAAAATATGAGAATCCTTTGACAACGTCCAACGGCAAAACTGAAATAATTGCTGGCTCAGTTTAATTGGGCCTATTCATGGACGGTAATAGAGCGTGCAAGCTACTGTTCATGTCCCAAGCACGGACATAAGCAGATTATGCAGATGATCCTCTTCTGCAACAACACATATTATTTAATGTTGTGATTAGAAAACGGTGGCTCATCAACTGCTGCTTTGAGTTGTGCACCATTGACACGCTATGTACTCTTTTTGTGACATAGGATGAACAAGACAAGCTCAGGGGAAACGACACCTATACCCACTAAGGGATTTTCGTCATCAAGTTGATTAGGTCTCATCAGTGTTTGCTTTATATTGCCATTTAGTCCTGCATTAAACGGATGAATTTCCAGTTAGCAAAATAAAATACATTCAAAATTATCGTGCTCTGACAGCTTTTAACAACGAGAAACTCATTTGACCTGGTATTTTACTTAATAAAATTATGTTCGGAAACGAAACTTTTTACTCCTAGTGGTTGCAGAAGGTGTGTTTAGTGAGTTGGATTAATGACCCTAGTAAGATACTGCCATCTGAAGTATAAGGGGTTAATTTTATTTTTTTTATCTTACATTTTAGACCTGTTGAAATTGCACTTATTATTGTAAATGTACTAAAATTTGTATTTTTTCTTTTGCACCTTTTCTTATAAATGTTCTTTTCAAATTGTAAATAATTAACTGATCTAATAAGAAACGGGAAAAATGAACGAAATTAAATTATAAATAGGTATTTAACGTTTCTAACTATACATGGATACAGAACCAAAATACAGCTTGGTTTTTCACATTTAATCTGTTTTGAAATTCCTTCATAAAATTTAATAATTTTGAATAGGGTTAATATCGTTCCTCTAGTAGGGAATTTATGTCTCAACAATTTTTAATATGTTTCCGGCGTTTTAATGTCAAATAAGTAACTTCAATACTGTGTAAGATGGTTTCATATTGAAATTGAGCATGGAATTCATGAATTCATGAAATGCGTGATATATGACTGCGTTGTAACAAATTGTGCATACAATAACAACATATTCAGCAATGGATGGTTTGTGTCAATTGTATTTTGGTGCATCTTCGTGTAGCTAGCTATTCACATTGGACATTTAAAATTAGTTGCTTTACTTGAAATTGTTATCATTGTTGCTTTGTCATGCTTGTACAAGCGTACAGCATTACAGAATAATTACAAAAATAGCAAAAAATGTGAAATCTTTACAACGTTACCCAGATTTGGAACATTTGACGTTACCCAGATTCGGAACATTTGACGGAAATGATTGTGTTTAAAATATTTCAAGCTTCTTTACAGTACTTGCGAAGTGAAGTAAAAACTGCAGTGACATGCTATAGTTTATCTATCATACAAATGTTGATCATAAAGAAAATACGAATGTATATAAAGGAAAATGTTTAAAACCTAAACAACTGAATATGTTTATTAAATACTGTAATTTTTTATACATTGGGAAATTTTGATAATTATATCTGTATACAAAAAAATGACGAAAATATTGGGTACTTATGTCCTTTTCTGCGTTTCTTGTTGTTTTGTATAAATTGTCCTATTTCATATATCACATTAACAAAAGTTGTTTTTCTAACTAGTTTACATTCTTAAACATGTATAAACATGATATATATGTATGTAAAAGAATAAAGTAGAATGACTGCGTCCTACATACATTTATATCATTAGTAAATTTACAAGATCTTGAAAATTTACAATATCTTGTAAATTTTCAAATAATTGTTATGCAAAAAAAGAGCTGATTGTAATGTTGACTGATCTTTAATTTTTATAAGAATAGACAATATGTTGTATGTTGTGTGCATTACAAGACACAGTTTGTTATAACTTCCGGAACAAATAATGCAAGACGACTGTAATTTTAAATCTTGAATAAGGTAGCCATGTCAGTCTTCCATGGTAATATATTTTGGTTATGTGTGATTGTTTGATAGAATTATACATTATATGCAATTTATCTATGGTATATTTTACTGACTTAATTGTACTGAAGGCTGCAATAGAGAAAAAGCTTTATTTTCGAAAACTGGACCTTAGTTTCTACAACAACTACTGTATATCTTTTTGGATTTAATCATTTGAATTATGAAGACATGGGAGTTATTACAAATTTAAAAAGCCCTGACTCACATGTTAATATTGGAGCAGAAACTACGGAACTCGGGCGTTTATCTGAATTGAACAACTTACACAGCTTTTTTTCTATAAGTAAATTGTATTGCAATCGTTAGATTTGTAACAATACACTTATGCAGATGATATGAAGTACGTGGCTACTGGAATGTGTACATATTAAATCATTTGCCAAATAAGTAAAACTTTTACAATTTTCTAATTTCAAAAGCTATATATTGCGATAGCTGAAGAATTACTTTCTGTTGATACTTGAATAATTGTTTTGCTTGAGAAAGCCCAGGATACCATATAATTTATTAGAATGAAAATTGATAATGCATAATCTTTAGAAGTTAAAAGTTATTATTTTTAATCATTTAATTCATATATGTACATACTCAAACTTTGAACGATTTTCAAGGGTATTTTTATGACCGGATATAAAGGATGTTTTGACAAAACAATGGTATGTATAAAATTTAGTCGTAAATGTCATAGAAATAGATATTTGCAGTTACAACGTTACCGGAGACAGACATTTAGGCTAAAATCTATATTATGTAAATGTTAGTACAGACAGGCTATATAATGTGAGCTTATTGTCTGGTAATGTATAAGGTCAGATCCCTACAGAATAGGTTAGAGTCAATCAATATCCAAACAATTAAGACATGTGATGCTGAAAGTAATTCAGTATATGTAATTATTGCAGACATATCAATGACCGATTGATATTATAATAGAATAAGTGCACCGTGATCTGAATAAACCGTCTATGTGAATGGATCGTCGTTATATTCTAATTGCAAATGGAATGTAAAAAAATTATAAGGATATCTTAAAGGGACATTACATACATTTGTTCACTGTAAAGTTAAGTTTAGTAATATATTTCAAAAGATTGGCAATTGATACATATGGTGATTGGCAAATAATTGGTAATGAAAATTGTTATAAAATATAATTTTGTGTTTCTGTACGACACGATCTGGATAGTCTCACACTCAATAGGTGCTTTGCTTCCATATTGTTTACTGCGAAATGTCTTTCATGACACGTTTTACTCGAACCTTACAATAAAGTCATTGGTTTAATATTTGACACAACAACAGATCAATTGTTTGAAAATTATATTATGCATGTTTTATTAATATGTTTTAACCTGCAATTAATTGTAAACCATCTCTGTTGTTTCAATTCCGTTTGTACTTTATGGTGTACAGTCTTATAAATTGTAGTGATACTTTAACGTATCATATGGCCTTATTGAATTTTTTAATAAATCATACTTATTAAGATGTTTTATTTAGAAACTGTCTTTAATGTAAGATATTGTTTAACAAACAATAAAATCATTTAAAGTACTTCTACGAGATCAGTGTATGGTGTTAGCTCATACAGCCTATATATCAGAACAGAACAGAACATATCTTTTATTCACCCAGGTACAAGAAGATATCATATCGTACAACATGGTATATCACAGATTTAGGTCGTAAGTAAACATTGTGTAAAATTGCCACATAAAATATTAAGCAACGTCTGGACGGTTGTATGATTTGCATTTTGTTGTTGTTGATTTTTGCCAGTCTAAAAATGTGTCTCACTAACAGAATAAAATGAGACAGGACTAGAAAAACGAATACGGTAATTATTGAGCAAGTACAAATTTTATTTTCTCGCAGCATTGCTTGACAATAAATTATTATGATTTTCGTTTTAAATTAGTCGTTTATTTATTTCGTTGTTGGTGTTGTTGATGCTCGTGTTGCTACTGCTGGGATTATTACTGCTGCTGATTTGGCTTTTTGTAATGTACTATTGTTCATAGAAAATAAAACGTTTAATGTTTCTTATGATAATTATTATTATATCAGAAGAACCTTCATATGATTTCTAATCGAAAACTAATTGGTTAATAAAACAACGCCTCTTCATACGCTTTATATAGAAATCACTTAAACATAGCATAAATAATTTAATTTCCCATTTGACTACCAACAGCTCACGCTAAGTAGCCTAACAACCTACATTTTTAATAAAAACTCTTTGATGGACTTCATCGTTTATTGGAATAGTTTGACATATTTTCTATCAGATAGAGAAACACACTCTGAATGTATCTTAAATTGACAGCTAAAGACAATACATTTTGAACTAAAATTTAACGTAATTTCTTAGCTCAAACATATGCATATTAAATTCAACAAACGGTTTTAAAGTGATTGTATTTCACGGTGAAATTTTCACCAAGTCAAGTAAAAGCTTGGAAATAAAGCAATGTGAAAAGATCGTTACATGTTATCTTTCTTTCCCAAAGTTTTGCTGATGAAAATATTGTCTCATATTACGATAACACTGTTATTGAGTAAAAACTAAAACACCTGCTTAAAAACAAAGTTGTATTGAGACGTTCCGAAACCTTGGCAGGTTAATACAAAGAAATGTGAATTTTGATCTCATAAGATGATGAAACAACAACAATCTTTATATCGTAAAATAAATTGTAAAAAGGTTAAATGTAAAGAATAGCGAATTTCTGATGTTAAACTGAAAACAAGACAAAAATAAGGAGGAAAAATAAATTTAATATTTGTCACATTATAGCCATGAGAACAAATTAAGATCAAAGTAGTTAATTCCGGACTTTTTTCTCATGATTTCATTCAAAAATAAAAAAAACTGTCTCCGTCGAAGGATAATGATACAAACACATGTTGCTGTGTCATGTTGCGATGAAGAGAAGACTTATTTATCAGAACACCAACAGCGAGATTAAAGTTACTTCCGTTGTCATAGTATTATGGTTGTTTCTACAGCAAAATTAATTTTCTCTCAAAATTGATTGATATACGCCGTTATTCATCGATAGAATGCAACATGATTGATTGTATTAGTGTAAAATCAAGCTCATAAAAGTATTAAAGTCTAAGGAAATTTGCTTTCTTTTTTAAATTTATTCCGTTGCGTGTTTTGACAACATTTATTAAATGATTTTATTCTTTTCTCAGAAAGGTGCAGACTTCCTCATTATACTCCAGACAACTTCAGAAACAAACGAACAGTCGGTGAGGTAATCGCGAAGTAGTTTTTCCTGTCATTTGCAGTAACATTTCCTTGGGTGAATAACGAACCCATCCTGGCAATTAAGTAAGTTGTTGTAAATGTCTAATTTTATGTTTGTAAAGTAACAAACTCAGAGGATTTCGATTTTCGGGTTTTTTTATGCACAGTTATTTTTATCGTTACAATATGTTTGTAAATGTACTTCCAAATGGTCGTCTGTTTTCTTTTACCTAAGTTAATGTTAATCTAAGTACGTACGAGAATATTAATGACAACAAAATAAGTTCATTTCTAACTTCAATTATTTTATTGCATATAAAACGATTTATTGAATAAATAATCACATAATTATGACAATTTGCACTAGTTTACTATTCTATTGAGCATTCACTTGTCTTTAACATTTTTGTCTTGCGTCATAGTTTGTAGCAGGAGAACACAATCCATCAGATCACTGTCTATTTCCAATCAAACTTTTATAACTTCATAAGACTCGGAGTACTTCTTTTTAACTCATTTCACTTTAAGGCAATGACGTTCCACATATTTCACAGTCTATATATTCACTATCGTCCTCTTTGGCAAACTATAATCAACGTTTTAGAAGTCCTGCATGTTTTAACTGAGTTCTCGCACCAACAATGCGAGTGGTGCATCGTCATCCTCATCTTCGTCATCCATAGTAGACTGGCCATTAGTAGAGTCATCATTGATGTCATTTTAATCTGCAAATGAAATTATACCAATATTACAAAATAGTTTGAATGCGTGTGCCATTTAAATTAAATATAGTCATAGTGTAACATTACATAGGGAATATAAAGATATCATGACCCAACATATAATGATTTTATTCCATTATTCCATGGTTTATTTGTAAATGATACAACAATGGTATTGTTTCGACAGAAAAATAGGACATCATCACATTCCTGTGTAGTTTTTGCGTAATCCGTTATATAACGCTATGTCACGGACATGTGACGTGATATAAGAATACAGTTACAGTATCAATGAAATATATTTTTTCAACTGCAAACTGTTTTAATTTTCGGTATGTGATAAGTATAGCAATATATGTGTACAGCTTCATTCCTAAATGTATCACTCGTTTGATAAAATTGTTGAACTAGTTGAATATTACAATATTATGCCCTTAAGTGGCTCTGCTTATAAGATTCTGTTCAACTCGTTCAATAAATTTAGTATGGAACGTACACTCATTCAATATCCTCTATTTCTTCTGGGGCATTTTATTGATATTTGCCAGATGAAAAAAATACGATGCATTTTTATAATTACAAAGAGTAATAAACCAAAACTAAGGAAACGTTCTAATTCAATCTGCTTTTATTGTTGCGTGTGACAAGTCATTTGCACGCAGTTTCACAGTTTGTGTGAAATTTCTTTCTCTTAGTATTATGGGATACTGTAATTTATTATCCTATTTATAGCTAGATACATTTTGACATGCTCCTAGAGAGATGCATTATTTTTATTGTTCAACAAAATGTGAATTAAGGCTTATATACAGTTTAAACAAATATTCGCGGCATAGCGTACACAAATCAATTTGAGCTCTAATGTACATTGTTAAAAAAGAAGATAATTTAATTTGTCCAATATTTCGTTTATTACGTATAATATTTTTCTTTTATCTTTTACGTACAAATGATGTGTGTTCTTGTAAGAATCTTATTTGTGCAATTGAGCACGAGAAAATAGATCGATCGATGCTTGTGGTGGATTCTAAAAAGGTCGGTTCTTTGACCTATGTGCCTTTCATTGTATACAACAATTTACACTGGATACACATTCAGCATTTCGACTTTTCGTCAATGATATACATCTCTATCTTATTGTTGAAATTTTTTCTGCTGAAATCATTATTTCAGAACATTACAAAATAACTTTAATTAATGAAAACACAGTTGTGCAAATTTGAGTAAAAGGCAGCAGCATGTCCATCTTTTCATATTTAAACATTTAAAGTCCAAGTTGATTTTTACAAACATTAAACACTCACTCTTTCTAAATATAGGTAATTGGCTTAACATATAATTAATCAATAATATCAAATATGAAGTTTAATGAAAACTAATATTATTAGAGGCCTTACACTCACTATCAATATAAGTCTTTACAAAGAATATTTTTCTCTTTCACCAGACATATTTTACATTACACCGACACATTTTGGAACAATTTGTCACTAAAGAAAGTAATTGAATGAAGCAAATACAGTGCTTCTCTAATTCAATTCTTTTACAATCACCGAGTTGAATAAATTTTCAGTGAATACAAAAAGTGCAAGTATTCTTTAAATATTTTATAGCAAACTAGCAAACTTACGTATACAATTCAAACCCATTGCAGCACAGACAGCATTTTTATAAAAAAAATTGTCAGTCTAGTGTGATTGAAGATTCTAATTATTCATCTTAGAAAATATAACTTCGATTCTTCGATGCTACAGCCCCGGAAAATAACAACAGTTATTCTGTTGATATTCCTTTGCCTGAGACTCTGAACACAAAACGGTTTTAGAAAGAATAAAGGATTACATACAATGTATGTTTCCTTTTTGGTATGTTTGTTTTATCCATAAAACGTTTGCAACATTTACATAATCGACGACAGAGTTTCGTTTCAGTCTTCTATATTTTTGGGCATGTCTACGTTTGGTGTTCCCAATGGACCCGACCTAACAAGATTCCTACTTATATTATTGATTAATTTGCATGATAGACTTCAGCTTTAATGCATATATAACAATATCTATGATCATATGAATGTGTTTATTTGTGTTCATAAGTATTCATACATAATCCTGAGACTCTGGTCGTTGCAAGCACTTATAAATTTACATATACAGAAATGATACAAAGTTTTTTAAAAGGGCAACAAACCAAACAGACACCTTAATCAATCATATGTGCATAAGCCACATAGAAGCCGAAACTGTCTTCCAGACATGTCTTACGTCTGTCTATAATAAAAGAAATTACATGTATATTAAAATCTATATTGAATGTTTTTGATATACGTGCGAGTAAAGTAACTGTAACTTTTTATGCATTCTCACTTAATAAATGTCAAGAAAAATAATCAATAAATTAATGATACCTTACTTTATGTAGTTTTATATAAGTGGATAATGTTCACTCGCGTAATTTAATTTGGGCATAGCAGATATTAACTGTTTTTGAATTATATATGGAATATGTATATGCAAGAAACGCTGGATCGTTTTGTTAAATTGTGTTAAAATACTCTACATTATATCCAAACAGTGTCGGAAATCAAATACATAAATAACTAACATAATGTCATCTATATAAGAAAAAAACCTTTGTACGTGCAATGCGGAAACAAAGTTATGTAATATAGCAAACTTCCGGCACATATCTATCCATTTCAGGTACATCCTTATATAGCAAAATGCTAAATCGTCTTAGTAACACCTGTTTGTGTCTTATGTTTAATGATTAAAATGTAAAAATTATCAAATATTGGTGTAAACTTCTTTGTATGCAAGATATCCTAGAAATTGTTATTTGGTGTTAACTAGACGAGATAGTGTTGGAAAGAAAAATTGGGCTACTTCAGTAAAAAAAAAACTTATTATATATTTATGGGTTTGGTTTTATATGGCCTAGTCAAGAAATTTGGATATTAATCTATTTATTCATCAATTTAAAGAAAGGATTATTGATTGTAAAACAGAAAATTGGATGGAATAAATTCAGTATTACCCCGATGTGACACCTATAAATTTTTCAAATCTATGTTAAATCCTGAAAAATATTTATCTATTGATATGTCATTTTATGTAAAAAAATCATTATCGAGATTTAGATGTTCTAGTCATAAATTATATATAGAAACTGGACGCCATTCGGGTATACCTAGGTATAAGCGAATTTGCCAACACTGTTTGCAAAATTATATCAATCCTTTTATCGAAGATGAATTTCATGTAATTTTTTTTACTTGTTACAGATTTTCCCAACAAAGACAATGTTATATATCTCAATGGTACAGTCATGATAATACATTCCATATTTTGTGTAAGTTGGTTAAAACTCAAAATGAAGAAAAAATAAAGAATATTGCTTTTTTTTGTTCATGAAATTATGAAAATTGTTGATGATTAATATAAATAGGAAAACATGTCATAGATAGCAACTTGATTGTAGACACAGCTAAATATGCATATCTGTTTTGATTATATTGTGTATTTTTGGCCGGAGGCCTTTATTTACAAAATAAAATGTTGTTGTTGTTGTTGTTGTTTGTTTTTGTTTGCTTTTATATATTTACAAGGACACATTTAGAATCAAGATATGTTATTTGCTTTTACGATGGTATATCTTCATGTGTTACTTTCTTTACATAAAGAAATTATAATTAATTATTATTATTATTATTATTATTATTATTATATAATTATTATTATTATTATTATTATTATTATTATTATTATTATTATTATTATTATTATTATATAAACTACGATAAAGATGGCCATGATAAAAATAACTATTTGTTTAATGTACAAAAAGACTATATAACATTCACCCTATGTCATGATTTCATTACGTTTTATTTAAGGTTCATATAAACGTTGCTGCTACAATAAACCTCCTATTCAATATACATGTGTTTGATCTTCAGCACATTATGAGTTTTCCTTAAACGTCATGAACATTTTTAAACCGGAGAATCCTTGACGTAAATAATTAGCTGATTTCCCTGCTGATTGATAATTTTCACCACGCTTCCTTAAGCTAGTCCTGTTTCATTGTAATCCTAAAAATAACTATGCATGTGGTATCAGTTTTTTTCTATTGGTAAAGTATCTCGTTGGGTTATTTGTTAATAATCAAGGAGAAAATGGTCAAATAACATAGCATGTTCCCATGCGTTAAACAAACTTTTCGTACATGAAACACATTCGGGAGATATATGGCATAGGATAAAAAATTATAAGACGGGAAATTGCTTACTAAATCTTCATGCATAGACTGGAATATGTGATATAAGAAACGATTGCAGCTGCTATAAGCAAGAGTAAAGAAAAGTTAGCAATTTGAAGCGTCAGTGTCAAAGTCAATTAACCAGACAAAATAACCATTTTATTATATGTCTGACATCAGTTGCGACTGCTACTCTCTTAAAAATTATATTTTCATCCCAGAAATATGCCATGTAAGAAAGAATATATAATATTAAAATAGGTTTTGCTTCGTCATCGATTGCAAAACCCTGTAATTTTATGTTAGATTTTCGCCTAATCCATGGCTGAATAAGAGCATTAAATATTCCAGACAATTTGTAATAGAATAATATTAACAATTACATTATCTTTTTGTCCACTTTACAAACTGGACGAGATTTCTTTTTTTATTAAACGACCAAAATTCCACTTTGAGTTCGAACATAGGTGCATAATTCAACATATAATTTCCGATATTTTCATTTTTATATAAAATTTTCTGTAGTTGGTAGTATTTATCGGGTTTCATTTTTTTCAGCAAATCAGAAAATAAAATAAATTACATAATGTGAAAAACGCGTTACAGGTGCAGTAAGGGATTTTCACAAAATACTTTAATTATGATATTTCATTCCCATCTTAGTGTTCCAAACATAACACTGCTCCAGGTCAACTCTTTGAAAAAAATATGTGCATCAAATATTCTTCTGTATGATTCATTGATGTATCTAATTTTTGGTTGTACCAGAAAATTAATGCGAGAAAATTAATATAGATATGCATGCATAAATGTTACTCAAAAACAATAAAGAGTTGGAATTGTTTGTACAATTTCAGCATCAATTTGAACACTTAAAAGTAAATCCTGTAATTTGCACATTTTGCAAATTACATATTGCACATTTGAACCTAAAACAAACAATCAAATTAAAGTTGCATTACTTATAACGTACAGTAATATTTTCCGTTTGTAATCATTTCATCATAACTACATTTCCATAAAATTTTAAAAAATATGTCATCTGGTAATTGTTTAAAAATTTGATCGGTGATAAACTGATAATCCACTTTTATCAGATAAAAATCTCACTTTTATTGTTATTTAGAAATAAACTTATTGCGAAATAAGAAATAGGTATTTGTCCGTTTTACTAACATTTCGTAAGTTTTTCGTACGTTTTTTTCGTAACTTTACGCTTAAGTTTAAAAATGTACAGTTGAAAGTTTAAACTTAACTTGCTGAGGTCAAGGTACAACATAAACTTCTTTCATAAAAAGCTGTTGAAGTATATAAAAAATATGAAAGTTTTGCATGCATGTTTCGGAGCATAAAATGTATTGTTGCATAGCAACTAAAGTCATTCAAGTAGCCGGTCAAGTCTCAACGATAATATTGACACTTATGCTTGATCTTTAAACTGATATGTTGGTGTGTCATGCCATTATTTAATAATAAATACCTTAGCTCAAACATAAACATATTTTAACAATCGGCTTTAAAGTGACTTCACTTCACCAAACCAGGGATAAGCTTGCATTTAAAGCGATGAGAACAGATTGAAATATGTTTTATTTATTTCCGAAAACTTTACTGATGAAAATATTGTCTCATATCAAGTTATCGCTGTTATTGAGTACAAACTAAAACACGTGCTTAGAAAACAACGTTGTATTGAGATGTTCCCAAACCTTGGCAGGTTAAGAAAAAGAAATGTGAATTTTGATCTCATAAGATGACGAAACAACAACAATTTTATATTGTACAATAATTGTAAAATGGGTAAATGTAAATGAATATCAAATTTTTCATGTGAAACCGAAAAACATCAAAAAAACTCAAAAAAAGATTTTTGTACTAAAGCTATTTCAAAATGATAATAATGTTTAACTTTATAGTCTGTATCGGGAGGAAAAAATACATTTGATACTTGTCACACAATATTCATGATTACAAATTAAGATCATAGAAGTTAATTCCAGACTTTCTTCTCGTGACTTCCTTCAAAAAAATAAAAGGTCTCCATTGAAGGATAATGATACAAACACATTTTGCTGTGCCTTTTCAACAGAAGAGAAAAGATTTATGAGACCACCAACAGCGAGATAAAATTTACTTCCGTTGTCGTGGTTGAGTCTGCAGTTAAATTAAATTTCTCGTCAGAATTGATTGATATACGCCGTTATTTCTCGATATAATGCAACATGATTGGCTGAATTAATGTAAAATTAGCGTCATAAAAGTGTTAAAGTCTTTGCTAAGGAAATTTGCTTTCTTCTTTAAATCTTTTTCCGTTGCATGTTTTTCACAACATTTGTTAAATGATTTATTCTTTTCTCAGAAAAGTGCAGACTTACTTATTATACTCCAGACAACTTCAGAACCGGAATAACACTCAGTGAGGTAATCGCAAAGTAGTTTTTCCTGTCATCTGCAGTAACATTTCCTTGGGGGAATAACGAACCTATCCTGGCAACTAAATAAGTTGGTGGTTACGTTTATTTTTTGTTGGTACAGTTAAAAAAAAACTCAGAGCATTCCGGTTTACAGAGGTTTTATACACAGACATTTTTTATCATTACAATATGTTTGTAAATGTACTTCTAAATGGTCGTCTGTTTTCTTTTATCTAAGTTTATGATAGTACAAGAATAGCAATGACAACAAAATAAGTTCATTTCTAACTTATTATTTTGTAAATTTTGTGCTAGTTTACAGTTCTATTTAGCATTCACTTGGCTTTAACAAATGTGTCTGGCATCATAGTTTGTAGCTGAAGAACACAATCCATCAGATCAGTGACTTTTCCAAAGCAAAGAAAGTTTTTATCTTCATAAGAGTTTGGGGCACCTCTTCTAAACTCATTTCACTTTCAGGCAAGTGAGTTTCACATATTTCACAGTCTAAATCTCCACTATCGTCCTCACTATTCTCATATGTCCGAAATGGTTCTACAATTTCCATTTCCCATTGTTCACTGTCATCTTCGGTCGGCAAACAAGAATCAAGTGATTTCAGTTTTTCACCAAGTGGGCTACAGGTAAACATCAATGTTATTCATTCCTCAGACACTTCCGACCCTTTTGTCAGTGATCCTTTTATTGACAACGTTTTGTCAGGAGGAGCTCTATAATACAGGCCTATTTAATTACAATTGAAAACATCCTTCATATCGTAATCCCCAATGAATTCTGGAATGCGTGGTTTACATCCGTAAATATCATCAGCCCTTACACCTGCACTTTCACCAGAAATCTTAAATTCCTTGATCAATATAACAAGCCTATAACAATCAATTAAATTAGTTGTTTTAAACGTCTTTTTTTGTTTGTATATGTTCTTGAGTGTCTTGTTAGTTTATTTTGTCTTGGAGTATTATATCGCTGACAACATATGGCGTTCATTGTTTCCCGTGTGATGAGTTTACTTTTTTCAAATTCTTGAACTCGAATATTTTTTTCATAAAGACAGGTTGTTTTCTATAATTAGCAATTCAATAATATGTTTCCGTTTAAAGATCCCCAATTCGACAATCATATTATTTCCATGATACATTAATGAGTTCCATATACACATGTACTCTAAGAAAAGTCAAAAGTTCTGGCAAAAAAAAATAGACAAAGATGTTTAGATATACATTCAGATCCGATACACAAGTATATTAATATTTCTGCTGACGATATCCACATAACGCATTACAAGCCCCTGTTATCTTAAAAAAACACAAGTTTTCCTTAATAATCAAATTTGAATTTGAATAATTCAGTACAGATTCGCGTGCAAAAACGTCTAGTGTTTTAGATAATAAATTGGTTATTGAAATTGCAAAAAATATTGTAGTTTACGTGACATGTAGATTTATTAATACCCAGTGTCCTTTTACCTGCAAATGAAATAATACAAATATTACAAATAATTTGAATTTGTGAGCCATTAAAAACACATAACAACAGTCATTTCTGTTACATTACATAGGCAATATAAAGATGTCATGACCCTACATATAATGATTTGAATCCCATGTTTCCATGGTTTATTTGTAAAAAATAATAGTATTGTTTCGAGAGAAAAGGGGACAACTTCACATTCATGTGTAGTTTTTGCGTAATCCGTAATCTAACGCTATTGCACGGACATACATGTATTTTGACGTTACGTGATATACGAAATAGAAACACAGTGTCAATGAAATATATAAACTGTTTTTATTTTCAGTATGTGTTAAGTATAACATTATATGTGTACAGCTTCATTACTAAATGTATCACACGTTTAATAAAAAAATTTACTGGAACATTATACTCGTGTAGTTTCAACACTAAATTTATTGATCTCGTTGAATAAAACAATATTATACTCGTCAATGGCTCTCATTGTAAGATTCTGCTCAACTCGTTTAATAAATTTAGTAAGGAACCTACACTCATTCAATATCCTATATTTCTCCTGGGGCATTTTATCGATATTCGCCAGATGAAAAAAAATACAATGCAGTTTTATAATTAAAAGGAGTAATAAACCAAAACTAAGGAAACGTTCTAATGTCATCTGCTTTTATTGTTGCGTGTTACAAGTCATTTGCTCGCAGTTACACAATTTGTGTGAAATTTCTTCTCGAAGAATTATTGGATACTGTAATTTATTATCCTTTTTATAGCTATTTACTTTTTGACATACACCTATAGAGATGCATTATTTAAATTAATCTACAAAATATGAAATTAAGGCTTTTATAAAGTTTTAAAAAACATATCCGCGCTATAACGTATACATGTACACTAAAGTGTGCTAAAATGGATATCTGTGAATTGTCTAATATACATGTATAGTATATGACGTTTAATTTATTTTGTCTATAATTTTACGAACAAATGATGTAAGTAAACTTCATAGTTCAAAGTTGATTTCTACAAACATTAAACACCCAAACTTTCTAAATATAGGTCATGCGATCAACACATTAATAATAACAGGTTTATAAGATAACTAATATCATTCGAAGCCTTAAATTCACTTTCAATAGTAGCCTCTAGAAATGATATATTTCTCCTGCAACAGATATGTTTTACATTACGCTGACACATTTTGTAACAAACTGTCACTGAAGGAAGTAACTGAGATGAAGCAAATACAGCAAATCTCAGTTCTTATCCAACTAAACTATTTTATGATCAACGAGTGGATTGTATAATCTGTGGATACAGGAACTGCAAGTTTTCCTAAAGTTTTGATAGCAAACTGATTTACATATACATTGCAAACCCACCACTGAATGACAGATAGCATTTTTATCAAAACATAATTGCAAGCATGTTGAGACTAAAGACTCTTATTGTTCATCTTAAAATGTAAACTCTTCTCTGAATCACACTATCAACTCCGGCAAGTTACTCGGTATATATTCCTTTTCCAGGGACTCTGTGTAGCGCCGATATATGTCCAAACGTCGAAATATGTCCAAACAACGATAAATGTCCAAAAATTGACGATAAATGTCTCAATCGCCGATAAATGTCCAAAAATTCTTTAACGATAAATGTCCAAAAATTAACGAAAAATGTCGCAACAAATTAGGTGCTCATAAATGTCCAAATCGGTTAACGATAAATGTCTCAACTTTTTATATGTTAATTTGTAATTTATTGTATTGGATACTGTAACAGTCTATCCAACTAACCCGTGATTTTTACCACGATATTCAAACGCTGTTAAGTCTTCGATCAAAGAGATAATAAAAGCTGAGATCCATGCTAGCACAGCCCCGGATGATGTCGACAGAGTCCCGGATGATCCCGGCAGAGCCCCGGTACGGTCCGATAGAGTGCCGACAATCACCGGTAGAGCCCCGGCAGAGCCCTTGATCATCCCGGACGTTGCCGACAGAGTTACGGACGTACCCCGGTCGTTCCTGGATCACCCGACCGACCACCGACCACTCTAGCGGGATGCTTGTGAGATTGTTAAAGAAGTTTAAAAAATGTATTTGAAAATAAGTTGATTGTTGGATACAGTCTATCTCCCTTACTATTAAAAGGGAAAAAATATGTTAAACCGAGGTGCATTGTACTAGCTGGTGCCTTACACCGGGCACTTAAAAGAACCAGGGTCGCCTCTGGAACGGGGCGTCTTCTGTATCATGCACTATCCCCCGAAAAATAATATACTAACAATTTTCAGGGGACGTTGGTCATAGGGGCAACCGGTACCAACGATAAAAAAGTCAAATAAAATAAGTTATTATGCCCCCTTCGAAGAAGTGGGGTATATTGCTTTGCCCATGTCGGTCGGTTCGTAGACCATGCCATTTCCGCTCAATAACTAGACAATGCTTTGGCTGATGGTCATATTTGGTGTGGAGGTTGGTCATGACTTGTAGATGACCCCTATTGATTTTGGGGTCAGTAGGTCAAAGGTAAAGGTCACAGTGACCTCACCATGAAAAGCTTGTTTTTAGAAGATATTTTGTGTGTAACATTGTCTCATTGACAACTACAGGGTTTACTCAATTCATGGACCCATGGGTCATATTGGTTCTGCCCCATGGCAATGATATACATGTATTCCATAACAAATTTACTATGCATTTTTTATACACATTTAAAAATCTAATGTTATAATATTTAATTGGCTGTGTTTAGGGGGGCATACATGTTTTACAAACATATCTTGTTAACATCTGCATTGCGCTACTCTACACTTATAGTTATATTCAGTGTGGTCACTCGAACTCAACCTCCACTCAAACTCGGGAAAGGCTTCCTTAAGAACGAATTGAGGACGCCTTGGTCACGGCGAACTCAAGTGTAGAATTGGTATTCATATTTGAAAGTCTTCCTCGACTTACCCGAGGAAGGTTTGAGTAGCAAATCACCCGTAAAATCACTGTTATAGGTGATCTGTTCAATAAAATATACAATAATTACATTATTCATTATGTATATCAATTGGATTTCAAGATATGTATTGATTTGAAAGTATCATAAAAATGAGTTTGGTACAATAAATTACAAATTAACATATAAAAAGTTGAGACATTTATCGTTAACCGATTTGGACATTTATGAGCACCTAATTTGTTGCGACATTTTTCGTTAATTTTTGGACATTTATCGTTAAAGGAGTTTTGGACATTTATCGGCGATTGAGACATTTATCGTCAATTTTTGGACATTTATCGTCGTTTGGACATTTTTCGACGTTTGGACATATATCGGCGCTTCAACTCTGAACACCAGACAATTTTGAACGGTTAAAGGATTGCATATGTATATTCTTTTCGGTATGTATGTTTTGGAAATAAAACGTTTGCAATATTTGAATAATCTACGACAGAGCTTCGGTTCAGACTTCTAAACTGTTTTGGGTATGACTACGTTTGATGTCCCTATGGACCCGACTTTACAAGATGCCTAGTTATAGAATTGATTCTCTTATTATCTTTGCATGATAGAGACTTTATTTAATGCCTATTGAACAATATTTGGGATCTTATGAATTTGTATTTTTGTGTTATTTTATTTAAGTACAGCGGATATAAACTGGTTTTTATTCAAATTAAAGATTGTATATATGCAAGACACACAGCATGATTGTGTTAACCTGTGTTTTAATACTGCTATTTACATTTAATCTTTGTCGGGAATGCATTTTTATGGAGCCTTTATAGTATTACGTACAATTTGGAAATAAAGCCTGTCTTAATTATATATAAATTGGTTTAGATATAACCCAAAACGGTATGTTATATAGTAAAGTTATGCAACATATCGATTCATTTCGTAGTGATCTTATATTTCATGATTTTATTTATAGTGTGTATTTTACATATTGTTTAGAAGGCCATACTTAAAATATGGGTTTTTTTGTTTGTTTGTTTTTTTACGCTTGTATATCCTTATGTGTTAATTTCTTAAAATAAAGATATCATTATGATTATAATTATTATTATATAAACTATGATAAAGACGGTCATGATGAAAAACAGTTATTTGTTTAATGTACAAAAAGTATTCCTCCCTATGTCATGATTTTATTAAGTTTTATTTAAAGTTCTTATAACCGTTGTTGCTACAGTCAACACTCTATTCAATAAAATGCGTGTGTCTGATCTTCACAACGTCAGTTTTCCTTAAACGTCATGAACATTTTTAAACCGGAGAATCCTTGACGTAAATAATTAGCCGATTTCCCTGCTGATTGATAATTTTCATGACGTTTCCTTAAGCTAGTCATGTTTTATTGTAATCTTAAAAATAACTATGCATGTGGTATCAGTTTTTTTCTATTGGTAAAGTATCTCGTTGGGTTATTTGTTAATAATCAAGGAGAAAATGGACAAAATGTTCGTTCATGAAACACATTCAGCAGATATATGACAAAGGATAAAAATTTATAAGACGGGACATTGCTTACTAAATCTACAACCATAGACCGGAATATGTGATAAAAAGAAATGATTGCAGCTGCTATTAGCAAGAGGACAGATAAGTTAGCGATTTAAAACCTCAGTGTAAAAGCCATTTGACCAGTGAAAACACAAAATGAACAAGAGTATAGATTAGCATTTTTTGCTATATGCTTGATTTCAGTTGCGACTGCTACTCTCCTAAAAACTCTCCTAACAATTATCCCTTCATCCCAAAAGTGTGTCATGTAAGAAAGAGTATATCTTCTCATAATAAGAAAGCATTGTTTTCTTAAAAAGGAGAACAAAATTGTGCACGATACTATGACTTGTTGAGTATTGTTAAGCACAATACTGTATTTATATTGAAGTACACACCAGACAAAGCTATATTAGACGATGCGCTAGCACATAATAGAATATGATATCACATATAAAGAAAAAGAAAATTGAACAAATGACTGATTAAAAGTGGGATTTAAAAAGAATACTGAAAGGAATTTTAATTCTGGTGTAAATCAAATTCACAATGAAAAAAGTCCGAATACAAATAAAAATAGGTTAAACATGAACTAACTTCAAACTGTGTTTTTTACATCGATTTTGAGGTTACTATCATATATCTGTAATATCTCTTTATAATGTCTGGGCGCTCATTCCTCAAAACATAAAACATTTATAAATGAATGATCCTTAACCAAATCCTTCCACCATCATAATACAATGACAACTTCTAGTATTGTCACGGAAATATGAGGACAAATATTTACAAAGAAAGATGACGTTCACTGAACGTAACCACAAGCAAACCCAGTAGCAAAGGACCGCCGACGATGAAAAACTCACGTGACCCTGCTATAATTTCGGAAAGAAATTGCCAGCTATATGAATTATAAACATCTTAGTAGACTCAGTCAGATAACACTGTATAATCACACATTACTAATAGTTTGATTTTGTGAGCCACTTAAACCAGATGGTCATGTTGTAACATTACTAAAGGAAATATTAAGATACCCTAACCCTACATATAATGATATGATCCATTGTTTCCGTGGTTTATTTGTAATAAAGATACAACAATGGTATAGTTTCGACAGAACAAAGGACATGTAGTTTTTACTTAATTCGTCATCTAACGCTATGGCACGAAGATGCATCTATTTTGGCAAACAGTTATGAACATTATCAACGAGTGAATGGAATATATTTTTACTACCGAAAACTGTTTTAATTGTCGGTATGTGATAAGTAAAGCATGTACAGCTTCAATGCTACATTTATAACTCGTTTAATTAAATAGTAAATAGAACATGATATTTGTGTTGTTGAATAAAACAATATTACACTCGCCAGTGGCTTTCATTATAAAATTCTTTTCAAGTTGTTCAATAAATTTAGTATGAATCTACACTCATTCAATATCCTCTATTTCTTCTGGGGTCTTTTATCGATATTTGCCAGATGAAAAAAAAACAATGCATTTTCAGAATTACAAAGAGAAATAAACCCAAAATAAGGAAATGTTCTAATTTAATCTGCTTTTATTGTTGCGTGTGACAAGTCATTTGCACGCAGTTTCACAGTTTGTGTGAAATTTCTACTAGAAGAAATTATGGGATACTGTAATGTTTTATCCTGTTCATAGCTTTATACTTTTGACATGCTCCTATAAAGATGTATTATTTTTGTTGTTCTACAAAATGTGAAATTAAGGCTTTAAATTTTATAAAGTTTAAAAAATTATTCGCGGCATGGTGTATACAAATTTGTTAGAACTCTAATGTACATTGTGGAAAAAAATAGTTTAAATATGTCCAATATGTAGGATTTAAAGTATAATATTGAAAGGTTTTCTATATTATACGCACAAATGATGTATGACATTGTTAGAATACTAGCTCTACAATTTAACACGAGATTGATTGATGCTTGGGTTGAATTCCAGAAAGTTCTGTACTACCCTTTCTGTTCCATTTATTGTATACATCAATAAATATTAAATTCACATTCAGCAATTCGACTTTTCGCCAATGATTTACATCAATATCTCATTGTTG
>NW_026866825.1:0-43574 GCF_026571515.1 Ruditapes philippinarum
CAAATAGAAGTGTTATTGATGATCTCTGAAAAATACGGAACTTTTACAACCGTGTCCTAACGCGCCCAACCCCAGTGTCGTTATAGATGACTTGGAATCATTTGAAATCCCACCTGCTTCTTGTCAAAACACTATCACCAAAATGAACGACATCAAATTTAGTACATTAATCAACAGACGCTCATTTTATGGGAGTTCATCGCAAGAAAAACTGAATAGTGTAAAACGTTGGAGTGGACCGAATGGGATCAAAAACATAAATTCTAAATCAGGATTCATGACATTTCTTCCAATTACTGTTGGCAGACCTAGAAGCAACAGTGTTGGATCACCACTGGATTTTGATTACGAAAAACATAGTGCTAATGAAAATTTCAAACCCACGCCCCTCTAAATAGAAAAAAAATAAAAAGGGCATCTGAAGATTTCTCTTTTCTAGTATAGAAATAAAATTCCGTTGCTTAGCAACTCTCTTTTTCCGGGGACCATCTAGTGACTACTATAGTGATACTTCCAAAAACTATTAAAAATATAACTTTGTATGACATGAAACATACCCACCCTTTATCTGAAATTTACATAGTTTAAACCTTTTTGCTGAATTTTTGCACAATTCTTGTTCCACCCATTGAGTTTTTTTATTTCCAAATTTCCCAAAATTTTTCTTTTAAAATCCTTTTAAAATCTAAAATACAAATTCATGCATTACTTAGGAAACTTTTTACTCAATTTCTTTTTCCCATCAAAAGCTTGAAAAATTTTTGAGGCTTTTTGAAATTTATAATATATATATTTAACTGCTAATTTCTCGGGGTTGTACTTTCTTTTTTATGTTTTTATATTTATTCAAAGTCCAAAACATTTTTACTAAATATTTAACCCTTAAATTTTAAGGGGATTAATATACCGTACTACTATATAGAAAATATTGGTGAAAGACCAAAAAATTTAAAAAACCCAACGTTTTTTTTCCCTCAACAAAAGTCCAGTCATTTTGGGTTTTAATTTTAAGATATGTAAAAAAAACAAAATAAAGTCTACAATTTTATAAAATAAAGGGGGCAAATTTTATTAATTATTCATTTTAAAGATATTTTATTTATAAAACAAGTATCAAAAATGTTTTTTCTTTTTTCAGCTGATGGGGGTATTTTCATTGAATAGGGAGATATCTATTCGCAGTTTATAGGCTGGTAGTTACCAAGTTAAAAGTAAAGAAACAGGTGTAATCACCCACATGATAATAAACCAGAGTGGGTCTAACATCCAAGCATGTGATAATTTACATTTGTTGTTTATCAAAGGGGTTAAACCACACTGAAGGCTTTCTATTTGTTATTGCCTGATCATCTAAATGTTTATAAAATATGTTTCATGATATATTAAGAACAAAGTTGATCCCACTAGCCTGCTGGGCAAAAGCTGTGCTGTAAAAGTAAAATCTATAATTAATTGTCAGCTTTAAGAGAATATATTTGTATTGCATAAGTTATTGTTAGCTAACGGTGTAAACAGTGGCAATTTATTGTCAGCTTACAATGCATATAATGACAATTTAATGTCAGCTAATACATATAATACATGTATAGTGGCACGACTTATTATCAGCTAACAGTGAAAACAGGAACAATTTATTGTCAGCTAATACATGTAATACATTTATAGTGATACGACTTATTATCAGCTAACAGTGAATACAGTGACAATTTATTGTCAGCTAATACATGTAATATAGTGGCACGACTTATTGTCAGCTAACAGTGAAAACAGGAACAATTTATTGTCAGCTAATAATCAGCATAGGGACACAATTTGTTGTCAGCAATCAATGAATATTTACCTGTTCAACCCTACCCAAGTTGATTTTTTTTTGTAAAACTTTTTAGACTGTTACATGATTTAGTTTATAACTGTTACTTGTATTGTTTTAGAAACTTGTATTTTACTGTTTCTGTTTACTATGTGTTCTATATAAATATTCCTGACAAATATACAATCATTATCATGATATCATGTTTATACAAGTAATTTATTACTGTCATTTGTTGTGTGTTTTGTATAATGCTACTTAGTCTGTGTTCTGACATTGCTTCTCAGTTATCACCAAATTATTTTATTTTGAATTTGACCTTGAAAGGATTACTGTTTAAAGGTCAGCTTGATATAGCTATGAATCCTAAATTTCAATGTCGAGCAAAATGGTACTGGCACAACAATATAAACCCATGTACTGATTGCAGTGTCAGTCGATATGTTCAGTTGTACGGAATCCTTGTATCACTTTTTTTTTTAACACTTGATCTTAATATACAGTCATGTATTTCAACTTTCTCAAGCATTGCAAGATTGTATAATGAACAAACAAGTTATTAATTTTTTATGTTTGATAAGGATTTCAAAGTAGTTTTAGAGTGTTTATAAATATCGTAAGCCTTTTCAAAATAATCACATAAATGAATTGTTTTTGGGATAGTTTTGTTTGAGTTTTAAACACTTTCATAAGTTTGTATATTGATTTTTCAAAGTGGGTCAGTTGTTATTGTAAATAATGATAGACCCGTAGCCGGGATTGCACCCTTCACAAAAATTAGTAAAGTATGGACATTCATCTTTAAAAAAGTACAATGTTCTTTTGAAAAATTTGGACATTTTACCATTTTTAAATGATTTTTGGAATTTTTTTCTTATTGCATGTTTTTTTGCTCGCTTTCTCTATCACTGGCTTTTCAAGAGATTTTTATTTGATATATAGATAGAAAACATGTAATTTCTAAAAATAAATGAAACATATAAATGATACTGTGAAATATGAAATAAGAAACTGTTTTTACACTTTGCCCCATAGAAAAACAGGAACCAAAATTGAACTGCCTTTGGCCAACAGGATGCCATACTAGGTGTGCATGTTCATGTAACTCACTTTGAACAAGCCTCAAAGTACTGGCATATAAAATTCAAAATTTCTTCATGATTATTATCTCCAAAATGGATTCATTTCAAAAAAACAGAGGGGGCAGGGAGGGGGTGGGGGTATGTGGGGACAGAGGGGGTCAACACATTCATTTAAGAAATTCAGCAAAAAAAGGGGGTTAACAGTGAAATAGTTCATAGTATGTTAAAGATTACATCTATGTAATATTAACAGAATTTTATCATCATAAATTTGTCCCTTACCTGTGATATGTACAAATATATTTTACTGAACATTACACTTATTACATTTATTGAAACTCTTACATGTAGTAGTTTTTATTATAAAGATGGTAGAATCTTGGTTTGGTGAATCAGACAATTTTAAAAGATTTTGCTGATATTAGCATGCTTTTTTAAAAAAAAATATTTTTTGTATATTACAAACATTCATTACATATTTGATATTGCATAATTTGATAGTGATATGATCAATATGTTTATTTTTTTCATACTTTGTAAAAGTGCTTATTTTGTGTGCAAAAAGCATAGCCATTGTGATAAGGTGCTAACATTGCGAACAAAGTTCTTTTATACATTTTTTTTATAAATAAAAAAGTGTCATATTGCTTATCCTAATTATAAACTTGCCATTTTTATCTCATACAAAATCTAGACTATGATGTTCTGAATTTTCATACAAAACTGTTCTGGCCATGGTCCACGTAAATTTTCATACAAATCGCTGTCTGGCCATGGTCACTGAACTTTCATACAAATCTGTCTGGCCATGGTCCACTGAACTTTACATACAAATCTGTCTGGCGCATGGTCCACTGAACTTTCATACAAATCTGTCTGGCCATGGTCAACTGCATTTTCATACAAATCTGTCTGGCCACCGTTCTTCTGAATTTTTATACAAAATCTGTCTGGCCATGGTCTACTGAATTTTCAAACAAATCTGTCTGGCATGGTCTACTGAATTTTTCATGCAAAATTGTGTGGCCATAGGTCTACTGAATTTTTATAACCAAATCTGTCTGGCCAGGTTCTTCTAGAAATTTTTATACAAATAGGTCTGGCCAATGGTCCACTGAACTTTCATACAAATCTGTCTGGCCATGGTCCACTGAACTTTCATACAAATCTGTCTGGCCATGGTCCACTGAACTTTCATACAAATCTATCTGGCCATGGTCCACTGAACTTTCATACAAATCTGTCTGGCCGTGGTTAACTGAATTTTCATACAAATCTGTCTGGCCATGGTCAACTGAATTTTCATACAAATCTGTCTGGACAGGTTCTTCTGAATTTTTATACAAATCTGTCTGGCCATAGTCTACTGATTTTTCATACAAATCTGGCAGGCCACTCGGTCTCATACAAATTTTATCAGCCATTGTTGACTGAATTTTCATACAAATCTGATTAGCTAATTTACTCAACTATTCTTCAATGAAATTGTAATTTTTATGGTAAAACCACAAAATATGTTCCAATTTTAAAATTCAGAAGTGACCAACTATATTCAGTCACATAATGGTATAGAAAGCTTTAATTGGTTGTTTATCTCTCTCTCTCTCTCAGAAAACCATGTTCTCATTTTATAACATTGTCTGAAAATATTGTTTTTGTATTTGTCATTTCATGTTTCCATTGTTATGATCTTGATTAAATTATTTCAAATTTATCTGTGTGTTATTTGATTTATCTTACTTTACAAACATCGCAATTCATGTTCTATGGCCTGATATTGCAGATATTTTAACTAAAATGTGATGAATATGACCAATGCCTTAAAAGCAGCCTTTAGCTTCTATTTTTATTTGGAAAACAATTAAGTTTTGTTTCAAATTTAAAGTATTTCCGTAATTTTATCTTTGAAAAGTCCAACATGCCTTCTTCAAAACAGTGTCCCAAAAGCTTTTTAAAGGCACCAGTAAGGTTTGTTTCTAGAAAAAATAGATCTGGAAATGAATCGTTGGCTTTACTTATGCAAACAGATAGATTAGAGGTAACGAGCAGTTTCCTTATTGTTTATGTATTTTATTGTTAGTAAATTTCATTTTCCACTTTAATTCTTTTGATTTGACAATTCTATGAAGCGATTTATCTAAAAATTACATTTTTAACCTTTAGAAAAGCTGAAGGCTGACTTAAAGCCATCCTTAGAGTATGTTAAAATAATTAAGCAGTGAGCTTCAACCTTATCTTTGCCAGAGTGTTGATTGTAACAGTTTTGTTGGAAATTCAAAATGGAAACTAAAGAATAATACTAGACGAGAAAATACAATAGTCGCTCGACTATTCGAAAAGTTGTCACAAGGGTGTTTCATTGAGTATAATAATGCTTACCTATATGAATACATAAAATTGTTCGAAAAGGTACAAACCCTTCAGTAGTTATGGAGATACCGTCTAACAAGCAAAAATTTACCTAGAATTTCTAAGTCAAAAAAGGGGCATAATTATGCAAAAAAGCAAATCAGAGTTATGGGACTTGTGCCATTCATCTTATATAATCACAGGAAACAAGTGTGTGAAGTTTCAATCCATTCCCTTCAGTAGTTATGGAGATACCAGCTTACACGCAAAAACTTAACCAAGAATTTCTAAGTCGAAAAAGGGGCATAATTATGTAAAAAAGCAAATCAGAGTTATGGAACTTGTGCCAATCATCTTAGATAATCACAGGAAACAAGTGTGTGAAGTTTCAATCCATTTCCTTCAGTAGTTATGGAGATACCAGCTTACACGCAAAAACTTAACCAAGAATTTCTAAGTCAAAAAAGGGGCATAATTATGTAAAAAAGCAAATCAGAGTTATGGGACTTGTGCCAATCATCTTAGATAATCACCGGGAACAAGTGTGTGAAGTTTCAATCCATTCCCTTCAGTAGTTATGGAGATACCAGCTTACTTGCAAAAACTTAACCAAGAATTTCTAAGTCAAAAAAGGGGCATAATTATGTAAAAAAGCAAATCAGAGTTATGGGACTTGTGCCAATCATCTTAGATAATCACAGGGAACAAGTGTGTGAAGTTTCAATCCATTCCCTTCAGTAGTTATGGAGATACCAGCTTACATGCAAAAACTTAACCACAGGGACGCCGACGCCGACAAATGGGTGACTGCATTCAAGCTCGATTATTCTGCAAATAGACGAGCTAACAAGAACTGTCGGAGGACAGTAACACTCGACTATTCGAAAAGTTGCCACAAGGGTGTTTCATTGAGTATAATAATGCTGACCTATATGAATACATAAAATTGTTAGAAAAGGTACAAACCCTTCAGTAGTTATGGAGATACCAGCTTACAAGCAAAAATTTACCTAGAATTTCTAAGTCGAGAAAAGGGGCATAAATTATTGCAAAAAGCAAATCAGAGTTATGGACTTGTGCCATTCATCTTATATAATCACAGAAAACAAGTGTGTGAAAGTTTCAATCCATTCCCTTCAGTAGTATATGGAGATACCAGCTCTTACACGCAAAAACTTAACCAAGGAATTTCTAAGTTGAAAAAGGGGCATAATTATGTAAAAAAAGCAAATCAGAGTTATGGGACTTGTGCCAATCATCTTAGATAATCACAGGGAACCAAGTGTGTGAAGTTTCAATCCATTTCCCTTCAGAAGTTATGGAGATACCCAGCTTACACACAAAAAACTTAAAACAACGGGACGCCGACGCCGACAAATGGGTGACTGCATTAGCTCGATTATTCTGCGAATAGTCGAGCTAATAAAATACCTGAATCTATAAATTTACACAGAAATATCTAGTGATGATAACAGCAATATCAGAACTGGTGTAACAACTGGTGTACATTTGCATTTTACTATTTCTAATATATATCTATACAAAGACAGTCATGATTATCTTTTCTTTACTCTATAAACTCCAACAAAAGTTCAAATGATTTTGTGGAAATTACTCATAAAAAAAAGAAATCTAAAAAATACAGTATATGTTTGTCAAAATTTTAAAATGATAAGAATATCATACACATGTAAGTGAAATGTAAAAAGAATAAAAAGAGAAGTCTTGATTTTTAGAAAGAAAATACTGAGCATCATTTATTAGATTTCCCAATCAGTCAATTATACATGTATACCTTTTTTCCAAGTGCTCTGAATTTTGAAACGAAATGCTTTTGATTTGATAAGAAAAAAAAAAAAGAGTCTAAATCTGAAGTTTTATTTATAATTTGCTGATGGTGCAGGCTGTGTTGAACACAATTAAGTAAAATGTAACCATAGAGACAAAATAGAAGAGGGATAGAAATGGATACTAGGATGGTGTAAGTCAATTTAACCAGACCAACATTACAGGTAATTATCATGGAATATATCTGTGTAATTATACAAGGTCTTTCAAAACTGCTAAATTATTAACATCATGGATATTTATTCAGGTGAAATAACTGTAATTGTAAAATTTGTCCTTAGTTGAGTTAAAGAACAGAAAAAGAACACCCCTCCTTAAGAAAACAAGCAATTATCATAGTATTGCAAGCAATCCATAAGTCCCCTACCGGTAAGAGCCCAAGCAACATTCTGAAGGGCCATTGGCCATTCACTTAGGTTCCTATTTTAAGTAAATTTGTTGAAAAAGTTCTTTAAAAGTGATCACAGGAAACAGTTTTTATGTACAGACAGACGGACTGAAAGACACTCTAAAGTTATTTTTTAAACATCCCTGTTATCAAAATATAACATTTTTAAAATCCTATCATGATTGAAGAAGTTGGAGTAAAAATTACCAATTTCTCAAAAAAAAGTCTAAGTTCAAAAGGGGCATAATTCTGGAAATAGTCTTGCTAGAGTATTGAACACTCACAAAATTTAATGTTGAGTGATAATAAGAAACATTTATATGAAGTTTGAAGTAGATACATTCAGAAAAAGAAGTTATTAAAAAAAAAACAATGTTTTTTTCATGAAAATTTTAAGTTCAAGGGAGGTAATTCTGATAAATTATGTGCTATAAATTATGTGCTAGAGTTGTAAACCTTGTCACATATGATGTGGTTGATGACAAGCAACTTATATTTAAAGTTTGAAGAAAATACCTTAAGAAATAAAGAACTTATAGTGAAAAAACTTAAAAACTAGAATCAGAAATCTTGAAATTCAGTCTTTTTGTTGCCATAGCAACCAGAATTTTCAACATAGGAAGATAAGAAAAGGATGTGCATAATTTCCATACTGCCATCTACCCATATGTCAAGTTTCATAAACATATTTTCAGTACTTTTTGTGTTATCACTGGATCCAGGTTATGTGTAAAATTTGCCATATTTTCAGTCTATTTGTTGCCATAGCAACCAGAATTTTCAACACAGGAAGAAAAGAAAAAGACGTGCATAATCTCCATACTGCCATCTATCCATATATCAAGTTTCATTAAAATATTTTCAGTACTTTTTGCGTTATCGCGGGATCCAGTTTTGTGGACGGACGGACTGACGGACGGACAGACGGACGGACTGACGGACAGACGGACGGAGGGTAAACCTAAAGTCCCCTCCGGTAAACCGGTAGGGGACTAATAAATTATTAAATAGGTGAATAAATAAATTAATAGAAAAATTGTGGTGTTCAACCTTTATATTTGACCAATTTATGATTTTCACGCACAGCTTTTTATTACAGTTCACCGAACATTTCGTAAAAAGCAAAACAAACAAACTAACAAGGAAGCAAAACGTGTTAGTAAGCAGTTTAAACAGTCGGTGTTTCGAAAAATAAATACATTGTAAGCATAATTAATTTTCAATTGTTGTGATAAAGCTGTCAAAATTAAATTCCTGAATATTTTGTCGTTTTCATCTGTTCATGTTCTAGATTCTAAATAATTTCTACTCTTACAGACCACAGGCACTAGACACAATTAAAAAATAAATGTTTATATATAGTATTATGAGCATATAGAGGTAAATTATTGGGTCTAGTGCCTGTGTTACAGACCGAACCAAATTCCAAAGTAAAAGCGCCTTTTCATTTCACTATGATCACCTATATGACCATTAGCCCAACAAATTATGGGCTTTAGGGCTTTTTATTATATAGACGATGGTCGCCTTTCTGTAAAGATAGATATCTATAAAGAGTCACAGTACCTGTGCTCGACCAGCCCAGTGCTCGACCAATACTTCTATTTGTGTATGATTTATGCATTAAAGTGGAAAAACCCTGGTAGTTCGTGCTTGCTCTTTGTACCTGACCTGTAACCTCTACACCATGTAAAAGTACTCCAAGTTTGGTAGAAGATTTACCATTTTGCAGACAATATTAAACAGTACAAAAATACAATTTTATAATAAAAGTAGCAGTAAAAACTATCTAAAACACTGAAATAATGATAATTTAGGGCAAATGTGGACAATATTTGTTTAAATTGCCTTTACTTTTATGATTCGAATTGATTTCCATAGGAAAGGTGTTCAAAATTATCAAAACCCTGCTTTACATAAAAGGCAGGGGCTATGAAACATGTAAACAAATATGGCAGCTGTACGGAAACAAATCGAGAACACACCACTAAAAGCATGGACCATTTGTATATTACACCAATTATCACACTTAACTATGTTTGCAGAGTGATTTTAGTAAAAAAATATGAGAATAAATAATCCAAAACGCCTCAGTATATTTAAATTCCAAAACTCTTATAAACACTTTATTTGTCAATGTATAGCATTTCCTTTGTATCATATTTGCTTTCATATTTTCATCTATAGACAATAAAACATAAATGTTTCAAAATATTTTTGAAATAGAATTGTTGAACATAAAAAGTCATATCTGTTTTTAAGAAATAAAAGTTCTGATAGAGATTAAACCACCTGGTCGAGCACTGGTTTGGTTGTCTGAAAAATATAGTAGTTTTATACCCTATATACAACTCTGTGGTAAATTGTATCCTAATCTGTGTTATTAAAACGCTTTAGCTTATTGTGAGTTTGAAAGGTCCAGCTTTGTAACAAAAATAAGTTTCCCATCAAACCTTTTGTTCTGAAAGAGTTTTTATGTGATTTTGTGAAAAACTGGTTGAGCACTGGTACGGTGACTCTATATGTTAGTGTTCATCCGTGATGTTCTACAGAAATTAGAAACTTCGACGGGAACGATAGCGACCGGAGAATGATTCTAATTTCTGTAGAACAGCTACGGATGAATACTAACATATTAAGTGTCAAACTTTATTTGGCCTCATTAATATTCACTTTATTATGTCACTACCAGTCCGCTTAATTAAACAATTACCTGAATGGTGGGTATAAATTTGACCTTATAAATATGCATGATTTACATCACAACGCATGAAGTTGCTTTTCAGTTGGGAAATGGAGGACAGCAAAATATGGCTCGATACGGAAACATTTATTTTCAACAAACATCTATAATGAGTTAGACAATTGATACTCAGTAGTAAATATCTGATGAATACACTAAATGTCATGTGTTAATACGAGGTAACAAAATGTATTTTCCAAAAACAGTATGTAATTTCACTTTCTGTCTACCTGAATAGACACACATGACTTTCCTCTAAATTACAAATTAATTTAAACATTTCCTACATTCGTAAAACTAACAAAAAATATGAATTGACTTTGTATTGTTTTTACTTTTACACGTGCAATATCTTTTTCGCCTAGAGGTGGATTTAAATCTGAACTGCATGTATTTCCTTTATCAATAAATGTGAAATTAATGTAGGTTGACCTTTTGACGTCATTTTTTTATTAATTAATATTCAAAAGGGCCCACGAAAGCGCATGTGCAAATTTATGCAAATGACTATTTTTACAAACGCGTTCTATGAAGTACTATGAAAAATAGAAGTCGACTATGAATGGTATTCGATAGTATCGACTTTTGTTCTTCTATGAAAATTAACACTCAGAATTTTTAAGAAATACACCGTTTTCATTGGATGACAAATAAAGTTGGACACTAAGAAATATCAGATTATAAAATCGGTCTGTTTTGCAGTCGAAAAATTGAAACTATATGATCATTTGACGTTCATTTGTGTCCAAGATGATATTATATTGACCACTGGCTTAGAATAAGTTAGATTTTAGAGATTCCTGGTTATAATTTGTTTTTGAAAAACTACTGCATAACTGATGAACAAAGGTGAAATGCATAAAGTATGGGTGTACTACATTCTTAATTGATTTTACACTAAATCAGATTAAATATTTTATAATTGTTATTCATCCGCTATTTTAAAGGCATTGTAAAACAAAATTTCTAAATTTGTAATTTACGGCAAAATTTACCAATGTTGTTAATGAAGACAAGTTCACTGCTGTTAATTTGACTTGTGCAGAATTTGTCTAATGTGGGTTAAAATCTTGAAAGTTTTAAACAAATTTAGTTTTAACTATCAAACAGGTTATCAATAGCTCTTTGAAATTTTAATCGGACCAAGAAAATTTATCTCGGACCGCATGATCCAATTTTTATTCAGCCAGGAACAAGACCGACAGACTTTTGGCCGCACAAATGCTGATGATGCACCATTACTAATATACTTTCAGTACTTGGCATTCGTAGACTGTAATCAAATGTTAAGTTCCAGCTAAAAATATTTTTTTTTTTTTAAATAAAAAAATGTTCGGGCAGAACAATTTTTACTGGTCAGGCGGGGATGAGAATCTGGGAATTTATTATGCCCCCCTTCGAAGAAGAGGGGGTATCTTCGAAGAAGAGGGGGTATATTGTTTTGCTAATGTCGGTCTGTCGGTCCGTCGGTCTGTCGGTCTGTCCGTCGGTAGACCACATGGTTTCCTCTGATTATCTTAAAAAGTATTTATCACAAAGTCTTCATATTTCACATAGTGATTGGTCATAACTAGTAGATGACCCCTATTGATTTTGGGGTCACTAGGTCAAAGGTCAAGGTCACAGGGACCTTAAATGTCAAAATGCTTTCCGCTGATTATCTTAAAAAGGATGTATCACAAAGTCTTCATATTTCACACAGTGATTGGTCATAACTAGTAGATGACCCCTATTGATTTTGGGGTCAATAAGTCAAAGGTCAAGGTCACAGGGGCCTTAAATGTCAAAATGGTTTCCGCTGATTATCTTGAAAAGTATGTATCAGAAAGTCTTCATATTTCACACAGTGATTGGTCATCACTAGTAGATGACCCCTATTGATTTTGGGGTCACTAGGTCAAAGGTCAAAGTCACAGGGGCCTTAAATGTCAAAATGGGTTCCGCTGATTATATTGAAAAGTATGTATCACAAAGTCTTCATATTTCACATAGTGATTGGTCATCACTAGTAGATGACCCCTATTGATTTTGGGGTCACTAGGTCAAAGGTCAAGGTCACAGGGGCCTTAAATGTCAAAATGGTTTCCGCTGATTATCTTGAAAAGTATGTATCAGAAAGTCTTCATATTTCACACAGTGATTGGTCATCACTAGTAGATGACCCCTATTGATTTTGGGGTCACTAGGTCAAAGGTCAAGGTCACAGGGACCTTAAATGTCAAAATGGTTTCCGCTGATTATCTTGAAAAGT
The DNA here is from genome assembly GCF_026571515.1 of Ruditapes philippinarum. Classification (NCBI taxonomy): domain Eukaryota; kingdom Metazoa; phylum Mollusca; class Bivalvia; order Venerida; family Veneridae; genus Ruditapes; species Ruditapes philippinarum. The sequence goes on from NW_026866825.1 coordinate 12,472, forward strand.
ATGTATCACAAAGTCTTCATATTTCACACAGTGATTGGTCATAACTAGTAGATGACCCCTATTGATTTTGGGGTCAAAGGTCAAGGTCACAGGGGCTTTAAATGTCAAAATGGTTTCCGCTGATTATCTTGAAAAGTATGTATCACAAAGTCTTCATATTTCACATAGTGATTGGTCATCACTAGTAGATGACCCCTATTGATTTTGGGGTCACTAGGTCAAAGGTCAAGGTCACAGGGGCCTTAAATGTCAAAAGGGTTTCCGCTGATTATCTTGAAAAGTATGTATCACAAAGTCTTCATATTTCACATAGTGATTGGTCATCACTAGTAGATGACCCCTATTGATTTTGGGGTCACTAGGTCAAAGGTCAAGGTCACAGGGACCTTAAAATGTCAAAATGGTTTCCGCTGATTATCTTGAAAAGTATTTATCACAAAGTCTTCATATTTCACATAGTGATTGGTCATAACTAGTAGATGACACCTATTTATTTTGGGGTCACTAGGTCAAAGGTCAAGGTCACAGGGGCCTTAAATGTCAAAAGGGTTTCCGCTGATTATCTTGAAAAGTATTCATCACAAAGTCTTCATATTTCACCTAGTTATTGGTCATAAGAAGTAGATGACCTCTAATGACTTAGGGGTCATTAGGTCAAAGGTCAATGTCACATGGGCCTTAAATGTCAAAATGGTTTCTGTTGATTTTTCCATAATTGAACACTTCCATGTACCCATTTTTTGCAAGTTTCTGTAATAAAATTACCAATTATGTGAGTCAATGACTAGAAAGGGGGGTATATGTGTCGTTCGACAGTTTTGTTTTATATTGCCTTACTGCATGAGCATTTTGTAAAAAAATGGCTGTTTTCATTGAAAAGTCCACTTTTTTGATGCCATAACATGGTTATAACGCGATTGGCCCAGCAGCAGCAGCAAAGGTAAAACATTTTAAAGCATTTTATGGTGGATGCTGCTGCAGTGTTCTTGTTTGAGGGCTAGAGATTACTGGTACAGTGTTTTGCATTATTGTCAACTTTAATGACACATTTTATTTTATTCATTTTATTTTATTTCAGTACTTAATTGAGGAAGAAGTTACCATAGAGACATGGAGTCAGGCTTTTATGTGTAAGTTTTGATAAAAAAAATTAAATTAGGGGTGTGCATCGTTGGATAAGTGGCGATCCAATCCGATCCACAATTCAGCACTTAAAATTCACAAATCGAACCACAAATCTTTTGTAATCAAGACACCCTTATAAACATGAACATAGATTCTGAAAACATGTTTATTTTTCAACAATACAATACTGAACGCAAATATGAACTATGTTTATGTTTTTATTCTTTGCATAGGTGAAAGTTTTCAGGATTATTCCTGAAATTCAGGATTTTCAGTCTCCTGAAAGCCTTCTATTTCCTATGTAAAAACTTTAGAAAAACTGCTTAATTTTTAATTTTTGAAATTTCCAACTTTCACCCATGGTATTTTAATGTACATTTGAGAAAAATATATCTGGATATTTCATGTAGTCTAATGTGATTACTGTAGACAAGTTTGTTGAACCACCGGTATAAGTCAGTTCGCCGATGCATGTTTTACAAACTACTTTTTTCTTATGTTCAATTGAACTAGCAAAGTTTCTCAAACACTGGAAGTAAATTTTGCTGGTTGAATTTTATATTGGCGTGACTGCCATTGTGGCAGACAGGATGTCAGTGACGTAAAAAAAAATTTGAAATTTTATAAAAAACGTCTTTCGATACATGTCACATTATTATAAATCTTTATATAGCGACTAAAAATATTTATTTATTTTCATGTAAAAACATAGTGAATAAAGATTAAGGAATTCCATGTGAGAAACAGTGAATGTTACTTTGTATATGATCAAATAAGATCGTGATCCACGATGTCTGGACTGACGAATATTCGTACTCCAATTTTCATTTTGATTCGTGATTATCCAAGTACTCGGATACTCGCCTCAGCCCTATTTTTAATCCAGTATCATATAATTTGTAATAGCCTATGGGTTAGGTTATCTCCGAGGTGACATTTAGATGTCAATGGACACATTACAAATATTAAAGAAATATCAGTAAAAGTCAACATTTTCCGTACAATGTATTTAATACACTGAAAAGTAGAAAGGTGCATGTTGAGTAATTAGTATTCGCAGAAAGATTTCTTTTATGATATTACATGATTTGTATGTAAATAATCTTTAATTGCAGACTAAATTAATTAAAACGGTTTCTTAAGCTACAATGAAACATTCTTGAGCTACAAGGAAACACAACATATTTGAAAATGAATGTTATAAACAAGCTCTAAAAAAGCTATAAGTTTAAATGTGCATCACACTTTTCATGACAAGTTATAATTAGTTCAATATTGTGTCATAAATATTTTTCTTTGACGTATTTGTTTCCATCAAGATCTGAAAGGAGTAAGTTCATGAATATGTTATATATTTCAGGATACTATTACTTCTGATATTTTTGAAGTTGATGATATGGGTATGTGTGTTCTACTCGCGTGCACGTAGGAGGCAGATTGTTACTCAAAGAGGGCTCATCATTGTGCACGGAGATGTTTTGGGGGGCCATACAAGGGTTTGTTATTAATTTTGTTTTAGTCCAAGCAGTGATAAGGCCAAGGCCAATACCTGTACTGGGATCCTACATATTACCGGACAAAATATGATGTTTTTTTGCTGTAACTTTTATTTAAAAAAGTAAAAAAGAATGAAATTTCACCCAAATAATTGTGGGTTATTAATACAAGTAAAAATTACTTTAACAAACATGAAATTAAAAATTTAACCATAGAAATGTGTCTTTAAAATAGGGCATTATAAGAGAGAAAAAATCGTGTAGACAGCTCAATTTACCGGACATTGCGTTTCAATTTTTTAAGTCCTGAATTGAAATTAATCTTTAAATAATCAGCAAGGAAACTACAACTATTGAAAGGCAAAGTTAAGATATTGAAAAAAAAAAGTATGTCACTAAAACAAGACACTACTTCAGCAATGCTTGTTACGAAGAGGCCTATTTATGGGGTGTAATTGAAATTAACACAGTGAGTATTAACTCAATTAATGTATTGATTCTTAATGAATCTTAAACGTATGAAACATTGATATTTAAGTGGAATTCTGTTCTTTGTCATACAGTTTCCTTTTGGTCATCATGTAGCATGTTACAAAAGCCATAAAATCTATTTTATTTACATTTTATGTAGAGATTCCTCCCAATTGGGCGTAACCCTTTTCCTTATATGTTCTTTATTGTGCATTTCTTTGTAAAAGACAACAACGAGATACTTTTTGGACTAAATTTAAAATTACTTTTTATCATTAAAATATGTTACGATTGTCTCCTGAGATAACGTGGAGAAGAATTAAAAGTAAAACCTATCTAAAATAACCCATTAAGAGCCTCTTTATTCGTACATGCGCAGAACAGATTATTCCCCCGCATGACCATGTCATGAAATAACTAGTAAACAAAAGGGCATGTTAGTAAATAAAGAACTGAATCAACCATATTTACCTGAGAGTGGTTTTGTTGTTATTTACTTTGAAATAGAAAGTGTGTGTACGATTCAGACCGGATGATTTTTTAATCAAAGCAAAAATAAAAGCACTATTCAGCAGGAATAGCTTTTGTCCGGTAAACTGATTGTCCGGTAAACATGTAGGATCCCAGTAATCACCAGTTTAGAGCCAGTCTGTTTATAGGTAGCCCAAACAGATCTTCCATGTAGTCTGACAATATTCAGTGCTAATGGCTGTTTCTCATATTTTAATTTGAAGTCTCTTAGTAATCTGTACACAAAGTTTCAAAGCTAGATAAGTCTTGTGGATAATAATGGAAAAAAAAGAAAGAACAATTTTCTTACCTGTTTTTGGCATCATCTTTTAATGGTTAATCTACTTGATCAGTTTGTTGATTTAATCATTCCTTGATAATGATATTTTATTTCTAGTTCTTACAGAGCTATTGTTTGAAAATTTTTAGGAAAGTCTTTTGAATGTATTTTCCGGGACAGTGTAACATTGTTTGATTTTGGCATTATTTATAGGATAGAGACATGATTATACATGGCGAGCATCCACCTGCGATGTCACAATTTGGTTTAGACAATCCAGCCATTGTTGCAAATCCACCGTCATACGAAGAAGTTCAACGAACAAAATCCAGCGAGGAAAAACCACCTTCATATGATCAGGTTGTTTGCGGAAATACATTTTCACCAATCAGTGGTAACATAATTGAACAGCCACCACAGTACAGCCCTGTATCATCCAATTTGCAGCAGACGACAGTCAATGCTGGGCAGGCGACAACAGCACAATCCAACACAAATGCATAGGTGTTCTAATTTTGTTGCATTTTTTTCCCCTCGTGTCAGAAATAAAAATAAGCTTAACTCATACTAAGATATTAATTAATTGTTTAAAATGATAAAAAATCAGTTGTGCAAGTTATAAATTCAAAATATACTTGTGAATGGATGTTCATAATAATAAACAATAAATAATGTACATGTGCAATCAGAATTAGGTACACAACTTGGTGTTCTTTTTAATTTTGTAGCAATTCCTGTGGAATAACAGGGTAATACATGTAAATGTATGCCAAACTTGTTTTGATATCATACTTCAAATCACTTGCACATAATGGCTTTAGGTTTGAATCCCATTGGTGTCCTACACCAATAAAAATATTTAAGTTGTCAAATGACCTAGTGTCATCAGAATATCTCTGTGAGTTAAAGTTCAGTAAAATTATCGGTGCCTTGAAAGAACATCAACTGCTGATCATAAGGTCAGTCTGTGACTGTGTGGATAGATTATCAGAGCAACGATTATTTTAATTGAATCTTACATAGCAAACATATATACATGTCGTTTGTTATTATATTAAGTTGAATATACTTCAAATGTTGTGAATAATGAGGCTCAAGCTCATATTGTGTTCAAATATTTTTTATAAGGTATACTTTTGTGTATATCATGATAAATAAAACGCAGCTTATATTTGAAAGCATTATATAAATTCATTTCAATTCAAATCGGTGTGCTCACATAAAGTAGTACAATATTTTTTTTTTTTTAAATATGCTTGTACAATTTTTTCATTTTATAGTAAATTTCAAACCAGTATGATATTTCAGTATGTTTCAGTTACTAGTATTCAGTTTTAGTTAGCTGCACATGTACTTTTAATCAGTTATTTCTAATTGTAAATTCATTCATGCTTTGTGTAAACCATTTTTTTTATTCTGCTTTATTGATTTTATGTAAATGGCAAGATTTTGGTATTGTATGGTTAAAAGTTGCTTTTTATTAAAAAATCTATGCTTTTGTAAACCTCACATTTTCGGCAAATCCAAAAATGGCAAGTTTTTTTTTTAAACATATATTCATTAGGGGATGGGTTAGAGATGAGCCACTCCCATTTAGTTATACTTTTGAATGTGTAAGTGGAAGAATCACTTTAGTTTACACCCAGTAGATTTTTTTTCTTTCATTTGTGTAATTTTACATTTTGCATTGTTCTCATGCATAATCATTATGGTACATTTGTATCTAAACTGATTTTGTTTTTTTCCCTTCAATAACTGTTACATCAACACATCTTATATAGTTTCAATTTGATTTAGAAAATCAGAATACTGATGGCACAAAGCCTGTAGTTTTATTTGAGTATTATTATTTGTGATATTTTTTAACTTGATAAAATCCTTAAACCTTTAACCTGCTGGAGCTGAAAGTGATAAGCTCTTTGCCACCAGTATAGAGCCCATGTCAGCTGGCATATATGTGCATTCTGACCAGGCTCTATACTGTTGGTAGCTCAATTTTTGTATTTTGATATTGAAATCCCTAAAACTTTAAATGGACTGTTCCAAATTCAAAGTAGGGTAATTTCCATTACATAAATACAGCAGGTTAAATGTTAAAAAAAACCAAGAAGTAACAGGCCAAATAATACACCAAAAGGATAGTCTTTTCATCTTAAAAGTATTTTATTACTTAAGTATTATTTTCAGCATAATTTATTTTAACCACATGTTGATATTCTGTCAAGTTTTTACAGACTGTTCTGAAATAGATAACATATTCAAACAAAGTGATTCCTACTAAAACATTTATTGTGTATGTTACAGCTTTGTAATAAAATTCTTGCCGCACATTTTAAAAATGCCATCTACTTAGAGCAGTTACGTGCTATAGCAGTTACTGCTATTAAAATTAATAAGGAGTTAACCCATTACTGCAGTAAGGATAAGGAATCATGATTTCTGAATCATATTTTAAGTGCCTTAGATAAATTTCCATATGTACTGCATGTTCTTCTGTGATAAGATATTAATAAACTTTTATATTTTTTATTTTGTTAAGTAGGGGATATTTTAGCTAAATATCTGTGTTGCTTGTTAGAAAAAGCCATTGTTAGATTGTCTTTGTGAATCTTTTATTGGGATTGTTTTATAAGAACACTAGTGTTCCTTGTTGAAGAATTTAAGCTGTTCGTTTATTGTCACGAGAGGCTGGCCTCTAAGTTAATAATACAATTATGTAACCCTGTCCCAGCATATGATATGGGTTTACCCGTCTATTATATTGTATGGCAAAGATACCTTATTTTGGTCTGATTTGAGATAAAGTGTTATGTTTTGAAGAAAAAAAAAGTTAATTATTAATATAAAATATGTTCATATTCCCAAAAATAGCTTCTATAGTTTCTGTTATCAGCTTGTTATATTCTTAATTTTTTTTAGAAAATTATTTGCAAAAGTGTGATAATTGCTGTGGCAGCAAAAGGGTTAGTAAGGTTTTTATTTAACTTATAATGAAAAATGGCTTGAAAGGAGAATTGGATTAATTGACATGTTAATATAAAATATTTGCACCTCAACCTTTCAGCCCTTACTATAGCAATTTTTTCACTGATTTGATATCACATATTCTTCTTCTAGATTATTTATTATATTGATTGTGTGAAATATTAAAGGATGTAGTGGTAACATTTAAGTAAGTTAGTGTGATCAAGCCTATTTTGAAGGAGCCAGTTGATTAAATGTTGCATAGTTTAGCTTTGAGCACTGCTAGGGTTATACAAGTTGAGAAATCTATTTACTGCATTTAAAAAAATCACAGGTTTAAATGTAGTGGCCATGCATGCTTAATTCAACATTGTAATGGATGATAATTAAGGTAATTATTTAGTTATCATATAGTTATAAGTGTGTAAAATGTAGAATATAAACAAAAACCAAATGATAATTATGCATAATATAAAGTTAAAGGACCGTCATAGAAATGTAGGAAATTAAGATTATCATAAACTGAAAGTAACCCAAACAAGTTAGTAACTTATGAAAGAGTGTGAATATTCAAACACACATACTGATCTAAATTGTCATTAGAATTTAATTTATTAGTTATTACATAGTGTCATTTTGTCCTAATCAAAATTTCCAGAGTTATAGTATACATTTGTTTATGTATTTTATTGTATTTTAATGTATTGAATTACTTTAATTTTGCTTGTTACATCTTGTATTATTATGTATTTTGCCCTAGTGATATAACCATGTACATGTACAAGTATCTCCTCTTGCATCATCATACATTTTACCCTTAAAGCACAGGTTTAAGGGACCAGATATTCATGTTAATAATAACAAATTTTACAACTGTAAAGTAGGGGATTTTTTTTATTATACCCCCACAAACGAAGTTTAGGGGGAGTATATAGGAGTCAGCTTGTCGGTCTGTTGGTTGGTCGGTCGGTCCACATCATGGTTTCCGGACGATAACTAGAGTTTGGAATGAGGTATTGTAATCAAACTTGGTATATAACAACCTTATGTGGAAACTCTGGTTAGTATTTCATTTGGACCCTCTGGGGTCAAGGTCACCGTTACTAAAAATAGAAAAATGGTTTCCGGACAATAACTAGAGTTAGGAATGAGATATTGTTATCAAACTTGGTGTATAGCAAGCTTATATGAAGACCTGGGTTGGTATAGCATTTGGGCCCCCTGGGGTCAAGGTCACCATTACTAATAATAGAAAAATGGTTTCCGGACAATAACTTGACTTAGGAATGAAATATTGTTATTAAACTTGGCGTATAGCAAGCTTATGTGAAGACCTTGGTTGGTATTGCATTTGGGCCCCCTGGGGTCAAGGTCACCGTAAGGAGAAATAGAAAAGTGGTGTTCGGTCAATAACTAGAGTTAGGAATGAGATATTGTAATCTAATTTGGTGTAAACGAAGCTTATATGAAGACCTGGGTTGGTATTGCATTTGGAACCCCTAGGGTCAAGGTCACCGTTAGAGTGTTACTAAAAATAGAAAAATGGTTTCCGGACAATAACTAGAGTTAGGATTGAGATATTGTTAACTAATTTGGTGTAAAAAAAGCTTATATGAAGACCTGGGTTGGTATTGCATTTGGACCCCATAGGGTCAAGGTCACCGTTACAGTGTTACTAAAAATAGAAAAATGGTTTCCGGACAATAACTAGAGTTAGGAATGAGATATTGTTATCAAACTTGGCGTATAGCAAGCTTATATGAAGACCTTGATTGGTATTGCATTTGGGCCCCCTGGTGTCAAGGTCACCGTTACGAAAAATGGCGTTCGGACAATAACTAGAGTTAGGAATCTTATTTGGTGTATAGGAAGCTTATATGAAGACTTGGGTCAAGGTCACCATTACAGTGTTACTAAAAATAGAAAAATGGTTTCCAGACAATAACTAGAGTTAGGAATGAGATATTGTAATCAAACTTGGTGTATAGCAAGCTTATTTCGAGACCCCAGTTGCAATTACAATTAATTGAAATATTTCTTTGTACACAGTTGATAGTTTGTGTTCAAATTTTCTTTCAAAAAGTCAAAGTTGCTGGTGGGGGTATTAATCACCTTCAGTGATAAGTCTAGTTTTTACAGGATTTCACAAATGATCAACATTTGGCTGTTTTCCTTTTGTTCAGTATAGAAAACCTTGTCCTAGAATGTAAGTAATAGCACTATGTAAATTTTCTTGCTCAAGGAAAAAATTGCTTGACCCTGACATGGTTTGAACCCATGTCACCTGGCCATGTCACCATTAAAACATAATGTTGCTATCAAAGATTGAAGATATTTTGACCTGATTGGATACTTTTAAATCCAAATTCTTAATTGACAGATGTTTGTATATGTATTGTAATTTTTATATATTTGGTGCACATCATTTGAGTACTAAGTAATATGATCTCACATGAAAAGGAATTAAAGAAATTGTAACAAAGTAAGCCTTTGGCAAACTTTAATAACATTTTCTTGAAAAAATACTATATGACAACAAATTTAAGATTAAATAGAGGATATTGAATGAGTGCAAGTTCAATACTGAATTTATTGCACGAGTTGAATAAAATTATATTATGCGAGCCTCTGGCGAGCATAGTATTATTTTATTCAACGAGTGCAATAAATGCAGTAATGAACTTACACGAATTTAATATTCTATTTATCACATACCAAAAATAAAGACCGTTTAAAGTGAAATAAGAGTCATTTTTTATTGACGCGACTACAGTATAACGCAAACATTTAGCGCGTCTTTACACTATGTTTGTATAACGTCAAAATATATGCACAGCCGTGCAATACCATATTTACGGAGTCGCATAATCGGCACGGGTGTGCGATAAATAATGTTATTGAATACCTAGCGCCATAATGAAATAGGGCTTTTATCATAATTAGAATTTTTACAAATATTTTTCGTCACTAAATATTCACATTTCTTCGTGCCAAGTGGAGCCAGTTAAAGTGTTAAAGATACTGTATCAGGTGTTCAACTGATTTTTTGGCTGTTTTCAGAGCAACACCTTTTGTGGGTCAGAGATTTTGGCTGTTACTGTGAGGTGTTGCTTTAATGAGGTAAAATCTGTTGCCAAGTCTTAGTTTGTGAAGGATTATTCCTGTTGTTGTACAAAAGTTATTGCTGTACAGAGGTGGCCATTTCTTACAGGTGATAGCACCTACTGTTAAAATACTTCATATCAGATTTCATCTTTAATTCAGCAAAGTATTTCATTGTCTAGTTCAGAATTTTAATACATGCATAAAAAATTAATATTATAATTATTAAAGTATTTAATACAGGAAATGCATTTAACATACAAAATGTATTATCATCTTAGCTTAGTTCAAGCACTTGCTTTTTTTTTTTCAAGAGAATAGATTTAATTTAGAGAGTAACATGTTCTGGAAATGTTGTTTTGAGTTGTGACTTTTTGCAGCAGAAGAATACAATGAAACACTTGTAATTAACCCCTACCGTGCTGGAACCAAAAGTAATAATCCTTTGCCACCAGTATAGGACCAGGCCAGTCTTCAAATATACTATGACAAGGCTGTATACTGTCCATAGCTCAGTCCTTAAATTTTGAATAGACTGCCGGTATTGTATTTCAAATTCAAAGCAGGACAATCCATTTGTGTCACTACACAATTTCAGCAGACTAAGGGTTAATAAAAAAATAAAATCTAACTTAATTTGGCATATTACTATGTATGTAAGTGGAAGTAACATAACAATTAATTAATGTAAAACTAAATTCTGCTTATTTGTTTATTAATCTTTATGCTTAAGCAGCATGCCTCCAGATTCATGCTAATTTTCATGAAAATGTTGAAATGTATAAAAAAAATAACATATTGTGAAGTGAATAGCATTTACAACCCATGTCAATAACCAAAAAGAGGTAAAAAAATTCGGTCATTAATTATAAGAAACATGAAAGTTATTACTCAAGTCATTACACTCTTCTTAAAATCTCATAAATCTCGGTAAATTTAACTCAAGTTTGTCTTGAAATATTTTAGCTCATCTGGAGGCATGCAGCTTTAACATTGAGTGTTCTAATATTTTATACGACATTACAAGGGTGATGTTCATGTATGTAAAACAACTTTGTTTTAATTTCTAGTTTTTTAATCAAGAATACAATGTTACATATATACCTTATAGTCAAGAAGCTTTGTTCAAATATTGTGCTAATTTATAATTTCTTTTACCAATAACTTTTAACATTATATGATTAAAGGCTAATACAACAATTTATTTATTGTGTTATTTTTGATTGAGGGTCACAGATGTACTTACATGTCAAGAACAAGCTATATTCCGAAAAGAATATCATGGCCCGAGGATGGCCTTTTGACCCTGTGATCTCTCAGTGGTTCTAGTGGGTAAAGCTAATCAAGAATGCATGTACCTGTGAAGTTTAGATTCTAAAGGCAGGACTTTCATGTAATTGTCTAAGTTGATGTTTTGTGACAAACAGACCGTCACACAGCCTAAAAACAATGTTACCAAATTTATTAATGGCCCTTGTAATAAATACCCTAAACAAAACTGGAATATATTTTAGATGATCAACATGTGGAGCAGGGGATGAATCAAGATATAAATTGTCTCCCTTGTTTGTAAATAGTATGACGCTCTGATGTTGGTAAAGTACAAGAATTTGCATAAAACAAAGTGTGAGCCACTCTGATTAGTTGTTATATGAGAGGAGGGTAGAAAACAAACAAACACTATTTTCCAATGATTTTTATGTTTGACATTTTCGACACTGTGACTATTAGGAAAAAAAATAATATAATTTTCTTATGGATACATGATGTCAATGTCTATTTAATCACTGATACACATATTGAACTCTATAAATGTGTCAAAAACACAATTTATAGTAGATCTAAACTTAGTTACAGTGACCTCGCATATAAAATAGTCTGTAAATAAACTCATCATAGTCACCCTGTTACCCGACAATTCAATACTAAAGTAATAAGTCTGCAACGTGGGTATAACAGTAACTGTTATGCTTTGATATAAAAATAATTTACAGGTTTATTTTGTTGACAATATATGATATTAACAAACAGCTGATCTTGATAGTTGCTGACAATACAAGGACAACAAGAAACATGGCAATGCCATGAAACCAGGTTTTCAATTATCACCATTGTAGATAAATATGTTGTATTTGAAATACAAATACAAGCAACAAACAATGTAACTATGTGCAATGTAAAACATGAATAATGTAGGAGGAATTGCGCACAGAAGAAGTGTTCACTTTATATATATTCTGTATAAGGAAAAAAACAAAGGGCCATAATTAGGTAAAAAATTATCCAATCACAAAACCCCGACAATATGTGCTAGGGCACTTGATGACAAAGCTTCTGTGAAAGTTTGAACAAAATCCGTTGAGAAATGTAGGAAGAGTTCAGCACAGAAGAATTTGTACAATTCTGTATAAGGAAAAAAAACAAAGGGCCATAATAAGGTCAAAAATTATCCAATCACAAAACCCTGACAATATGCCCCAGGGCACTTGATGACAAAGCTTCTGTGAAAGTTTGGTCAAAATCCGTTGAGAAATGTAGGAGAAGTTGCGCACTGTAGAAATTGTTCACTATATATTCTATATAAGGAAAAAAAACAAAGGGCCATAATTAGGTCAAATATTATCTAATAGCAAAACACCGACAATATGCGCCAGGGCACTTGATGACAAAGCTTCTGTGAAAGTTTGGTCAAAATCCGTTGAGAAATGTAGGAGGAGTTGCGCACAGAAGAAATTGTTCACTGTATATTCTATATAATGAAAAAAAACAAAGGGCCATAATTAGGTCAAATATATACCAATTGCAAAACCCTGACAATATGTGTCAGGGCACTTGATGACAAAGCTTCTGAGAAAGTTTGGTCAAAATCCGTTGAGAAATGTAGGAGGAGTTGCGCACAGAAGAAATTGTTCACTATATATTCTATATAAGGAAAAAAAACAAAGGGCCATAATAAGGTCAAATATTATCTAATCGCAAAACCCCGACAATATGCGCCAGGGCACTTGATGACAAAGCTTCTGTGAAAGTTTGGTCTAAATCCGTTGAGAAATGTAGGAGGAGTTGCGCACAGAAGAAATTGTTTACGCCCGCCCGCCCGTCCGCCCATCCGCTGACATCCTCAATCTAATAACCAGTTTTTTTCTTCGGAAAACCTGGTTAAAAATGGACATGATTTATCAGTTAACTATAAAATATTACATATCATATTGACTTATATATCATATGACTTATATTTTTCATATTGCCAGTTACAACACTTGGCATTGTAAAAATCATACAGCGACCATTACAGTTTTACTGTGGGAGGAAGACCTCGAGTGCCCCTTCATTAATAATTTCTGGCACCAGCAGGCAACCATGTAGAACCACAAACACATGGCAAGCTAACCAAGCTTTCAAAACCAACTAATATGAGAGACATAAGGGACACAGTGACTACTGCAAAATCATTATTATTCGTTGGGCACTAATTTTTGTGATTTCATGGATAGTTCAATCCACGAATGAAAGATCCATTCGTCTGCTGTAAGATTATTTTACATTTTAACTTTTGGAAAAAAACAATCCATGAAATTTTAATAACCCCCCGAAGATCTTTGTGACAAACAACCCCAAAAAATCATCCCCAAAATTAGTGAATTCATAGTATTTTGAAAAAGAAAACAAATTTAAACTGGGAATTTTAAAAAAAAACATTTTAAAGTAAAAAATGAAATATTTTTCAAGCTTGTCACACACAATAAGTTATTGTAAATGAAAAAATTTTTTTTTATTTTTTAAAAATTTTTAAAAATATTTCCAACTTTTTATGAAAATTTATTAAAATTTGATTAAAAAGACAGGTTTTGCCAAATTTTTATTTAAAAATTTTAAACAAGGGTTTTTGTGGTCAAATACAGGTTCTGTTTGGAAAATATCAGCCCCCGTTCCCTTTTGTTTTAACTTTTTTGCTGTATCTCCTCTCCTGGTAAAAAAACCCTAATGTAAATGTATGATGCAACCAACTGTTCCTAGTTATATAAAGTGCATTTTTAGTATGGCTCTATATTGCCTTATAAAAAGCAACAGCTCAAAGATGCCTGAATATTCATTAGTCTAAAGCACAGATCAATTGAATTCCTACACACAAGACAGTTTATTTTAAATGAAAGAGCATACATGTATTTATTTGGATACATAATGTTCATTTTTACTAAGTGCTGGGGGCCAAAAAACAACAACAACAAATTCGTGCCACTATTCTAGTCATACTAGTCTGCTTCAGCCAGAATATTTTTTTCCTCAGTCTTACTATTACCTAAACTTGTGGCTGCTCTAACTTGGTATTTCTATACTGAAAATCCCTAAACTTAGTTACTTCAACTGTTCCCAAAGCAGGGCAATTCCTTCATACAAACTCTAAAATTGAGCAACATGTTTTTTCAAATTCAATTGAATTTTGATAGCATTTTTTTTAAACATAGAACAAAGGTAAGTCTGTAGTACATAAAAAGTTATTTTCCAAGTGAACAAAATCATTTGTTTACTAGCATATACAATTTTTAAGGCACTACAGAAGAACAAAAGTTTATCAATTCTATATAACTTAAATGGACCAGTCCATTATTCAATCTGGACAAAACTGGTTATCATTTTTTGGCAACATCTCAAAATAAGTTTTGACTGAACAGCAAATGGTGGGGCATGACACAGATGAGGTGGCTGATCTTGGTTAACACTTGTCGCGCTTGTAGATAGTTGCGACTGGCAGGGTAAAGAATAATGAAATACTTACAGTTCCAAACTGGTAGAAATCTGGAGCAAGTTCACACAACCAGTCTGGATTGATAACTGTAACATCTCTCATATAATCCTTGCTTGTCTGTACAACTTCATTAAAAACAACCCTATAGTGTATAAATAGTTTTAATATCTATAATTATTTCATTATATGATAAAAGTAGGACAATTTAATAATAAATGGATAGTGTAAAGTATTGAAAAATATATATACAGATCTATTAAGAATATAATAAAAATAATTTATTAATGAATGATTTATTTTCATTACAATTAATGCTAAATACTAGTTATTAATGCAGAAAATTGGCAAATTTCACGGATTGACAAAAATCGCTAAATTTCCTCTATGTTAAATATCAACCAACCTGTCATTCAATTCTACCATTGCATAATTGATTAATATATCCTCATGCGAAATGTCTGAATCTTAAATTTAAACTAGAAATGTGTCCATAGGACACTGATGCCCCCACACGCCACTGTTCTGTCAATCTTATGACTCTAGGTCAAATATTTTTTGGACTACATGTGCCACAAGTTGAAACTAAAAATCAACAAAGAGCCATAATTCTGTTAAATTTGTTCGCAGCAAAAATTCCTTCCTTAACTACCATCTATACATTAAGGTTGTTAATCCCTGGAAGTTTAAGCAAAATCTGCCATCCGGTTTAAGAGGAGTTGCGTTCACAAAATTTCTACATAGTAATTAATGAAAAAATCAACAAAGGGCCATAATTCTGTTAAATTTGGTTGCAGCAAAAATTCCTTCCTTTACTGCCATCAACACATTAAGGTTGTTAATCCCTGGAAGTTTAAGCAAAATCTGCCATCCGGTTTAAGAGGAGTTGCATTCACAAAATTTCTACATAGTATATAGTGAAAAAATCAACAAAGGGCCATAATTCTTTAAAATTTGGTCGCAGCAAAAATTCCTTCCTTTACTACCATCTACACATTAAGGTTGTTCATCCCTGTAAGTTAGAGCAAAATCTGCCATCCAGTTTAAGAGGAGTTGCGTTCACAAAATTTCTACATAGTATATAGTGAAAAAATCAACAAAGGGCCATAATTCTGTTAAATTTGGTCGCAGCAAAAATTCCTTCCTTAACTACCATCTACACATTAAGGTTGTTCATCCCTGTAAGTTTAAGCAAAATCTGCCATCCGGTTTAAGAGGAGTTGTGTTCACAAAATTTCTACATAGTAGCTAGTGAAAAAATCAACAAAGGGCCATAATTCTTTTAAATTTGGTCGCAGCAAAAATTCCTTCCTTTACTACCATCTACACATTAAGGTTGTTCATCCCTGTAAGTTTAAGCAAAATCTGACATCCGGTTTAAGAGGAATTGCGTTCACAAGATTTCGGGACGTACGGACGGACGGACGGACTGACAGACTGACGGACTGACGGACGGACAAGTGCAACGCTATATGCTCCCACATTGTGGGGGCATAAAAACTTTTGACACACGGAAATATCCACTTATACAGTAACTCCTTGTTGATGTTTTTTAGACTTTATATCATGTGTTATCATTTAAACATGTTTATTACCATTTTGGGGGATGTTCAGTATACAGCACTGATGTTGGGTGTATATACAAGGAATGATCATCTCGGACTGTCCTGTAGCCACCTTGAGGATCATACTTGGCTGCATTGGCAAAAAACCCAGCTGTGATACATTTACACAGGGGCTCGATGTTTTCTGAAAATATACATTGTACATATATGTAGACAGATAAAGAATAAAATTTGCAAATTTACACAGTACTGTGATAATATTGTATAGTTATTAATTTGAAATACATTGTGGTTATGTACAATACCATTCTAGAATTAATACCTTATGTTACTAACCAAATCTTTATACAAATATCTAACAATATTTTTTTTCAAGGGCAACAACTCTGTTTTTGCAGTCTTTTTTCAATATTTTAAAAGGCAAATATCTTTATGTTGTTTATTGTTCAATATTTAGTTAATTTACTTATGGAGTGTAACAGTAAACCATAAAAATATTCTTTCAGGATAATGCACCTTGTCTTAAAAACTGTGCCTTTGTCTTAATTGGCAAGTATTCCAAGTTTCATATTGATTAAGTGTTTGACTAATGTTTTTGCAAGATAACAACAACAATTAACAATGACGTAGCAATCATAATAGCTTGACTAGACAATCTGACAAGAGCAGGTCATACAATGTTAAGTTTTGCAAATTTCTTGTTGATAATCTTTAATAGTTTTAAAATCATTCTACTTCACAAGTGAGGAATAAATCCAAAAATAAAGCTTTCAGTATAAAGTCCCTTGTCTTAGAACAGTACTGCACCTTGTTATGATAAGCAAGATCCAAGGTTCATGTTTATTATACCTTTTAAAAGTTTGAATATTGAGCTACCTTAAAGTTTTCTCACCGTAAAAACAACAAAGAGAAAGCAGTGATCATAACAGCTTAACTTTTTCTGCAAAACAGACAAGCTAAAAATGAAATGAAGCATTTTTTGTTGGTTTGTCACTCAAAAACAATTAACAAAACGAAAGTGTAACTCTAAAAGATTTTCAGAAAGTTGTCTTAAAACAGTAGTCTCCCTTCTTATGCTGAACAATGACATTAAAATATCTTGTGCTATTCAAGAGATATTCATTTGTTTTTTGTTTTTTTTCGTTTTTTTTTAAACCTTAAACACAATTTCAGCATGATAAGTGCATAACACAATGAAAGCAAGACAAGTCCTTTACACAATTTCAGCAATAAAAGTTTTTTCCACAAAAGTGCATTACACAATTTAAGCAAAAAAAGTGCATTACACAATTTCAGCAAGACGCAGGAGAAGTCCATTACACAATTTCAGATGCACAACTCCATTACACAGTTTCAGTAGGACAACTCCATTACACAATTTCAGTAGGACAACTCCATTACACAATTTCAGTAGGACAACTCCATTACATAATTTTAGTACGAGAAGTCCATTACACAATTTCAGTAGGACAACTCCATTACACAGTTATAGTAGGACAACTCCATTACACAATTTCAGTAGGACAAATTCATTACACAATTTCAGTAGGACAATTCTGTTACACAATTTCAGTAGGACAACTCCATTACACAATTTCAGTAGGACAACTCCATTACACAATTTCAGTAGGACAACTCCATAACACAATTTCAGTAGGACAACTTCATTACACAATTTCAGTAGGACAAGTCCATTACACAATTTCAGTAGGACAAGTCCATTACACAATTTCAGTAGGACAACTCCATTACACAATTTCAGTAGGACAACTCCATTACACAATTTCAGTAGGACAACTCCATTACACAATTTCAGTAGGACAACTCCATTACACAATCTCAGTAGGACCAGTCAATTACACAATTTCAGTAGGACCAGTCCATTACACAATTTAAACAGGTTAATTATAAGAGTACATCATTTACTTATAATATTTGTTAAACAAGATGTAAGAATCAACAACATCAATTACAAAATGGCTGGCACACTTTTGTACTCAAGGATCATTATAACGTAGGAATGATGTTCAATGTAGCGGTAAATTAATGCCATGTTCTCACAGAGTGGCAGACTGTGTATCATTAAACATCTTTAATTAGTTTAGTTTAGCTTATACATATATATAGGTCCTCCTACTCTATGCTTGTAGCATGTATTTTTATGTCCTCCTATTCAACCCATTTCAACCTGTAACCTATGAATGTGTCCATTTTCCATTTTTCAAACTGTATATTATCAATTTTGTGGATATCCAAATTAAAATTAATTAGATATCCAGATTAAAATTTAGATTAGTCAGGAAACAGTGTACTCTGGCCTGGTTTTCTACTGGTGGCAATTTAGGCTGATCACTGCTCCGTTCCAAAAGGGTAAGGGTTATAAAGCCTAAAATAGTAGTGAGCGAGAATAAAAATCTTAGAAAATAGTATTTATCATTTTAATCCCAGGTTGTTGTGGTTTTATTTGTGTTTCTTGGATTTTGATAGATAACAATAAATTTGACCATAATAACCCTGGGATGAGGGAGTGATGATTTTGTTTTCATTATGAGCTGAAGAATTATTTGAATATTATCCCACTTGAATTACACAATCTAATATATAATGTTTAAAACTGGAAATCAACCAGAAATAACAATGCAGTCAAAACAAACTATCACAGAGAAAATGTGAAGAAGAAATCAGCGATGATTTTTGTCAAATTACACCTAGATGTTGTCAGTATAGAGACAGACATTGTGATGAGTGATCTGATGAATTCTTTCAACTTGACAATCCTTCAATAAAAACTTTTATCTTCCTCTCACCATCATGTTGTTAAGATTTTCACAAACTACACTGTGTATAACAGGTAGCTTTAATGTGCGGATAATACCCACCACAACATTGTGCAATAAAATTGCTGCTGATAATTTATCTATCTCTATAAAGTGATAATATAAGAGGGAAAAGCCTTTTGTTAATTTGTAAATTGTATTTTAGCCCCTTTCACTTTTGCTGTATACCAGACTGGGAATACACACCCCATTCACAGTGCCAAACAAAATATCTTTAACAGATTTGTTCATCTTTCAATCTGGACATATCCATTAATTTATCCTTTATCATTTTAAGGAAAAATTTCAAAATATATACTGGATAGGGAAAAGTGTAGGCCATGATCAGATGGTGCAGATGTGCCCAGGATATCACTGATATGTCTGCTGATTAAGTTTGAACTAGTTGCATGGGTAAATTCATTTGCCATCAACAGACTTAAAAGAGTTAATGTCTTCCTGTTTAGCTCAACTTCATATTTGTAATCCAGGGTTGATGGTGAAACAAGAGCGTTTATCATATAGCATTTTCTAAGTTGAAAAAAGGGCCATTTTTCTGTAAAAATCCAATTAAGAGTTAAAGGCCTTGGACTGTGACCTCCTTTTACGCTCTCAAAAAGTGTGTAAAGTTTCAACCCATTCCCTTTAGTAGTTTCATAGAGCAAAACCTTTTAAAAAAGTGTCACAGCAACAATAGCTCTCCCTATTCTTCGAAATAGTTAAGAAAAAATAAATAATGTATGCATGAATACTACAAGCAACAATACCAGTTAGACACAGTGAAATTCAGATAGGTTTGTCTCTGCATATTGAAATGGGATTTTAGTGGAAAAGCTTCAAATAACAATTCTATCCACAATTATACAAAAAAGCTTTTTCTTTTTAATAAATGTACTTTCTAAAATAAGAAATAAACAAATTTGTCTCTTTATTATACTCTTTAAACTTAAAAGTACATTTGCATTTGAAAAAAAAAAATCAGAATGGTGACAATAAGTTTAGAAAATCTTGAATAATTAGAAGATATACTTTAAAGTTTAAAGATTGTGAAAGGTTGTTAAAACTGATAGTTCTAGATTTATCACATTAATCCATTTCCTATTTTCCTTTTTATTGTTTTACTGTGAAACTAGCCATTTTTTTTACAATAAATGTGTCTCCAAAGTTTCAGAAATATATTCACATAAGTCATTGTGTCTGCAAAAATACACATAAATGCTTTAAGGGTCAAAGTGACTTGTCAGCATGACTGATAAAGGACCATCTTAGGTAGCTTACTACCAGGAATTGTTTTCTAAGAAAAATGGAATTCAATAAAATTGCTATTTTACACAATTATTCCTCTATCATCGGCAGAAAATTTATTTAACACCCTTTATTGATAAAAAAAAGGGTAAAGGTCTTGTTTATTATAGTGTCACCCCTACTGAAAGGGCCAGCCATTTTGACTTATGAGACACCTTTTGGTTGCATACCATGTACCTCCCAATTCCTACCACTATGCCAGGCGCCAGGCGGATAGAAATCGGTAACCATTCATTTTAACTACCTCGCGGCTCACGAAGCGGCCATTTCGAAACGAGTCCCACGAGAAACATTCATCCTTCAATTAACGCTCCCCGTGGGGCTCGAACCTTCGACCTCCCGATCCGAAGGCGGACGCGGTAACCACTAGGCCAACGGTACCGGTTTATTGATACTGAGGTCAACACAGATACAAAATCTTATACTGAGGTAAATACAATACAACAATATTACACTGACATCTACAAAAATACAACAATTTTAAACCAAGTTATACATTTATAAGTACAAAATCCCATACTGAGGTTAAATCTAATACTGAGATTTAAGTCTGTATATTGCACTGAGGTCAACCTATGCATTTAGAGAAGTTTAGCTACCAGGTAACAGGTAGAAAAGCCTGCCAGAGTTTAATCTTTCTAACAGGAGAAAATTGTACAGTTCATTAAAGATTGCAGCGAAGCAATATTATATAATAATGATAAAGTGAGAACAGAAGGCTTATCAAGTGGAGGGTCATTTCAATAGTGAAATTGAGGCAAAAAAGATTATTTGCCAAAAGTAAATGTTCCATATCATCAAAATCCTGGAGTCCTTTTACCTTGCATGTAGTTCAATTAAGATAATATTCCAGTAAAAGAAACATGAATAAACATATTTTTTTACTGAAAATTAAATAAAACACGACTGAAGTACAATAAAATGTATATATATAGCTATGTATTTGCTGTCAAAATCACGAAGAGTCACAGCCATGTAAGGGCCGCACTCAACTTTATTTTATTTTTAACATCAAACACATCAGGGGTCAAAAATGCTCCAAGACAAGAGCCGGTTGAACCGGGTGATGCTCCCCGAATAGGTTTTGGACACAGGAAGGTATACCTCTTGTTGTGTCAGAGTTATGTCACAGACAAAGTTCAAAGTGTAAAAACAACCCAAATATTGTGCACGACACATTGTCTCAATACGGTGATCATTTTTGTGAAATAGTTGTAAAATCTGATTTCAAATAACAAAGTTATGCGTCTGACATTATTTTGCTTGCAAGGTCATGCTGTGGACCTTGACCTTCAAGGTAGTGACCCAAATTGTTGCATGCGACACGTCGATTCAATATGGTGATCATCTCTGTGAAATAGTTGTTAAATCCGACTTCCAGTAACAAAGTTATGGGCCGGACACGATTTTGCTGCAAGGTCATACCGTGACCTTGACCTTCAAGGTAGCGACCCAAATGTTGCGCGCGCGACACAATGTCTCATTGTGGTGATCATTTCTGTGAAATAGTTGTAAAATCCGACTTCAAATAATGAAGTTATGTGCCGGACACAATTTTGCTGCAAGGTCATGCTGTGACCTTGACCTTCAAGGTAGCGAGCCAAATGTTGTGCATGACACACCATTTTAATATGGTGATCATTTCTGTGAAATAGTTTAAAAATCTGACTTCAAATAAGGAAGTTATGGGCCGGACACGATTTTGCTGCAAGGTCATGCTGTGACCTTGACCTTCAAGGTAGCGACTTAAATGTTGTGCATGACACATCATCTTAATATGATGATCATTTCTGTGAAATACTTTTTAAATCTAACTTCAAATAGCGAAGTTATGGGCCGGACACGATTTTGCTGCAAGGTCATACTGTGACCTTCACCTTCAAGGAAGCGACCCACATGTTGCGCGTGACACATCGTCTCAAAATGGTGATCATTTCTGTGGAATATTTTTTAAATCCGACTTCAAATAACAAAGTTATGGACCGGACACAATTTTGCTGCAAGGTCATGCTGTGACCTTGACCTTCAAGGTAGCGACCCAAATGTTGCGCGAGACACGTCGTCTCAATATGGTGATCATTTCTGTGAAATATTTTTAAAATCCAACTTCAAATAACAAAGATATGGACCGGACACGATTTTGCTGCAAGGTCATGCTGTGACCTTGACCTTCAAGGTAGCGACGCAAATGTTGCGTGCGACACATCGTCTCAATATGGTGATCATTTCTGTGAAATATTTTTAAAATCCGACTTCAAATAACAAAGATATGGACCGGACACGATTTTGCTGCAAGGTCATGCTGTGACCTTGACCTTCAAGGTAGCGACCCAAATGTTGCGCGCGACATGTCGTCTCAATATGGTGATCATTTCTGTGAAATAATTTTAAAATCTGACTTTAAATAACAAAGTTATGGGCCGGACACGAATTCGGGACGTACGTACGGACTTAGCAGACGTGTTTGTGGGGTTATTCCTTTGATCTCTTAACCCCACAAGAGCAAATTTTTTTAACCCCATAAGAGAATTTTAACCACATAATACATGTCTCTACGGAATGAACCCCATACAGAGTGCCTGTACATAAACCTAAACCTCATAATGTAGCTCTCGTCTGCTCGGACTGACGGACGGACGGACGGACAACCCGACGACTATATGCTCCCCCGAAATTTTTCGGGGAGCATAAAAAAAGGTCATTGATGCATAAAGGTCATGGTCCATTTGGTCTTGTTCAAAGGATATTTGTAACCAAGTATAAAGAAAATCCACTCATAAATATATGGTTATAGCCAATTATAGCAGAAATCAAGCAACATCGACATTAGAGGTCAAGGTCATTGATGTATGAAGATCACGGTCAACCCTTTAAGGGCTATCACTATGACAAAAATCATTGAACTGGAAAATGCTGATGATATGCACAACTAGACTTTGTACCGATCATTCCTGTAAAATTTGGATGAAATTGAACCAACAGTTTTTGTAGAGTAGTCCAGACAAGTTTTGTGATGGAAGGACATGTCATAGAAATGGGTAAAGGGGCAATTTCTTTTGTTTAAAAAAATATTGGCTATTTGCCCTTTATTATATTGTTACATAATGAATTACTTTTTTTCCTTTGTAAGGATGGACAAACAGACAGACGCTTGAAAAGTGATCTCTACAGACATCGTCACACTTACAGTCATGATCATAAACTTTCAGTCAAATTCACAAAATTATTGTCAAAATCATAAAATTATAGCAAAGCTACAGTATCAATTTTTAAAACATTTATGTTATTCTATTAAATACTTTACATTTTCTAATTTATATTTTCTTTTTCTATTTGTAAACTTCCCTTATTTTAAAGAACAAATTTCTTCTCTGTGCTTTTCTTGAGAAAGTGAAAATATCACATCTCCTTCAATTGTAAGTCTGTACTTTACAGAATCAAGTATGTGATATCTGAGTGCTAACATATTAAACTTCTGAAAAAGATCCATCTTTTTTTATAATAATTAAAAGTTGCTGTAAGCAAATCTTAAAATTTCCTAATAGTAAATGTTACAGTCTTTTTACACTTTAATTTGTTCTTCACAAAATGTTGGTGTCCTATTAATTCTAATTTTATTTCAGGAAAAGTACACATTTTCTTACTGAATATGGGCAATAAAAAGGTTTTAGTTGACATTTTCATTTCCACAGAAATGTTCGTTCTTCATTCTAAAAAAAACAAAAAAACTTGAATGTACATAACATATAAACAATTCTAAATAAAAAAACAATGGTATCTGGGGCATATGATGGCAAGTGGTGACGGTCATTGACTTTGAATAACTAGCCCCTCATTGCTCTAGGTTTAAATCCAGCAAGAAACTTTGGATTTTTTTCATGTGAGGAAACTATCCACCTAGCTTACAGAACGTCGGTGGTTCTTCTCAGGTGCCCTTTTGTGCCAGAGATAATGCACAAAGTGGCATCTGAGGTCTCCTCCAGAAGATTCAAGGTGACAGTGTAACAATAAAAATCTGTACTTAAGACTGTGAAACAGACATTGCATTGATTCCATTTTTTAACCTACATGTATTCATTATCAATTTAGGCATTTCAAGATGAAAATTTAATGTTATTCAGCTAATTAGTATAAAGCCTGACTGCAGACTTGCCTGGCACTTTACAGGGTAAAGTCTAATCAATTTCACTATCAGCAGAGTAAGGGTAAAAGTTCTATTGCTCCTAAAGCAACCTTTTCAGCATGAGGTGTTTGAAGTACATAAGAAAAGCAGCAGACGTCACAAAAGTCTCCCATTTACATACAGTACAACATCAACTGAAAATGTGACAGCGGAATGGTGACTAAATGAACAACATTGTATTAAGTATCAATTTTAATATGTATTATATATATGATAAATATATGGAACAATATACAACAATATCTAGTTCAACTAACTTAATATGATATTTGTAATACCAAACTGAGCTCAAGGATATTTTTCTTGATGTATTTCTTGACGCTATTTACACAAAAAATGTACCTTCCTTCAACACTTCAAATAATATTAGATAATTATTTTTCAGTTACAAAATCAGTTCTTTTCTGTACAGTGTGTTTTAAGATAAAATGTAGTCTTTGAAAAAGTAGGGAAGGAAAGGAGTGGGAGGTGCCCGGTAGGGGCAAACATATAAAAAGCAACATTGGAATAAATGACTGATAAAAATAATCCTTTTGAATTGACAGTAGCATTGTTATTTCAACGTTTATTTTACCATTTATTTCGAATTTTCTAAAAGAAAAAAAATATCCTCAGCAGAAGACATTTTAATGAACATGTTACCTAATGTTTTCAGAGTGATGGTGAAATACTGTAGATAATCAGCAATACCAGATTATCCCTCTCCTTAATCAAACTTAAAATTGACAGCGTCTGAGAAATAACATGTCAACTACATGTGACAAAGTCTGATGCCTCGTTTACTAAATGGCAAAATCCGAGTTTAAACAGTGCACATTTAAACATCTTTATTATGTTTTCCCCCTAAACACTGTGTTTATGATCTTTTCAACCTTCTTATACTCAAGAATATCTTTGTATTAGATAGTGTTACCAACTGTTGTCGCACATCTTCAATAACAATATAAAATTGTAATAAATGATTTCTCTATCCTCTTATAATTACGAGGGCTGCCCCTATTGCCAATGGTGATTTTCTGCAAAGCAATTGTCTGTTTTTGTGGGTTTGATAGCACTAGAGATTTTTTCTTTAGCCTTTACCACGCTTAACATCTTGGACTTGTCTATCAAATTGGGCAAAACCATTCATCATTATCTAAGGAAAATTTCTAATACTGACTAAATAGGGAATAGTGTAGACAAAAATAAGTCAGACGGGATGTAAAGGCTGATCTTGGTCTACCTTTGTTACATGGATAGATTTTGTTTCTGCCGGCACTCTGGCTAAAGGGTTAATGTAAGATATCCAGAAAGCTTACAGCATGTTGGTGATTCTACTCATGTGTTACCTTGCACCTGAAGTAACACCAGCAGGGGCATCTCAACAAATACTTTCATAGTGTTGGTCTAATTAACAGATTTGGTTAAATTATCATTACATATATTATGTTGGTTGGGTTGAACCATTGACCTTCTGTATAACAAATATAACAAAACCAAAACAACTACATATATCTACAGACAGATATGAACTGAATAATTTAAAACTAAAATTTGGTTCTCACGAAAAACTGTATAATCTTGAAATGATTAAAAGACATTGTTTCAGAGGAAAAGATAAAAAATAACCCACCTTTGGTTACAATTAAAGCAAAAAATATAGATGTCAGAAGAGAACAATTGGATTACTTTTGACTTTTGGCATTTTTACCTCCTGAATAGTTTGGCTTATTTCTTTCATTAAAAAAAATCCATCTAATTTGTGTCTCATAAAATAAGGTTATTTATAGAGATTTGGATTTTGTATGGCTATGACAATTGCCTTGTTTTAAGACTTTCTGGAATGAATCCATACTAATGGAATTGATTCAGACATTACCAATGAAATAATGAGATTGATCAGACATTAATAGAAACATACAAAATTAGCCAAGGTTTCATCTTGGAGTTATATTAGGCTTATCACGTTTAAAACAAAGTTCGTTGATTTTACTGTTCCCTAGTTTAGCGTCACAGAGCTAAACCAAAAGAACTAAAAACTAACAAATATGAGCTGTGCAGTTAGACAAAGCACTAGTCTATAAACTGATCAACTTCAAATATGAATTTTCATATCTCTTAAAATGATAATACATGTATACAAATCCAACAAAATCATGGGTAATTGTCACAAAACCAGGTTTTCTAGTCATAAAAAAATAACTATGTTGCAAATTTAAAGCATTTGACGATAAACGGATTTGGTTGAAAACTCTGATTTCATAAAGAAGGGTATTCCTCTATATATTATATAATCATGTGAAAATAATCAACAGAGGGCCATTATTTTACAAAAAATGATCAAATCTCAAAAACCAGAGCTGCAACACTTGATAACAAGTATAAAAATAGTTCATGATTGGTCAAAGATTAAGTAAAGAATTTCACAATATTAGAAATCTTTGACCAATCGTGAACTATTTTTCTTCCCCGAGAAGGCTTGAAAATTAATGCGCCTCTCATTACGCAGTGATCTCCCCTTAATTTTTCGGTGTTGGTGTACATATAAAGAGAAGTAACCACTTCAAGGAGTTCGGACTACTTGCGGATTTTGCAAATAAGCAAATCAGGGTTTAAAATTTCGCTACCCTTGTTTGTTTGGCTTGACAAACCAAACAAATAAAAAGAAAAAATATTTTCTACAAGTATTCCGCAAATTAATATTTTGTATAAATTCTATTTGCCTGAAAATAGACGAGGCATATGCCCACACCATATGGTACAAAAGAATAATTGTGTATTTACGTAATAGCAATTTGAAGTGGTTTCTGTTTAATGTAACACCAGTTCTGCTAAAATTGATGCCTACCTGACACAGGTGCTGTTACTTTTAACAGTAAAAAAATACACAAAAAACCATTTTTGTTAAAACAAAAAAAAAGAGATGATCCAGAGTAAAATGCATTAAACACACTGGTTATTTTTCTGAGTCAATTAGGTCTAATTATGCTAATAAGACTATACAATGAAATATACAGCTTATTCCAGTAAGTGAGTTGGTCGGTCAGTCAGTCAGCTGGTCAGTCAGTAAAATGGGAAAGACTTGAAAAATTATGACACTTTTGATGATTTTGATTTGGTCTATAATTATATGGAAGAGAAAGACACTGAAATATCTGAACAGACTGACTTTTTGGTGCACAAATATATATATATATATATATATATATATATATATATATATATATTTTTTTTTTTTTTTTTTTTTTGTAAAAACAAAAGACATTCACTACTGTACAAACTGACACAGAAATAAACTTCATATGTACCTACAACTACGACTGATCGACTGATCGCATTAAAACAATCTTCTTCTCAACAAAACTGTACATTTATTATCTGTAGAACTAATGCATCAGCAGGCTTCGAATTCTTTTGTCAGGAAAAGATTCATAACTGTCAAAAATCATAGAAACACATATTGTTTTCTATATAACAGATCTTTGGCATAATTATGTAATAATTGGGTTAATTCCTCAGAAAGAATGCATGATGGGTATTTAAATTGAAACCTGCAGACAGGCGGGGTCCAGTTAATCTTTTGCTATGTAGGTGCTGGGAAAGGAGACGTAAAGGTAAAATATAAATAGGTAATTCTTTAGGATGGGGTGATTATATGAGAATTTGATAAATAGGGATAGTAAATACTATATAGTAAATTCTGTAAATAACAAGGTGCACTCTTACACTAGACTGAAGTTCAAGTTGGTTTGTCAGTTTAATATTTTAGCTGATATTCCCTAAAATCAGTTTAATATTTTAGTTCTCATTTGGTAAAATAAGTTAAATATTTTTTTTTCTCTCTTAGATGAATCCATAAAATCAAGTAACAGAATGTCATGAAACAAAGTTACAAGATAAAAGAAGAATTCAACAAGATCAAAAAAGAAAATCAATGGGATTTTTTTCCGTTTTTTCCCCCATTAAATTGAATATTTAAAAATCAACATATTCGTTATATTCTTATTATTATCATGCACTTTGATTCACACAGGTAAATACAAATGTTATATGTACATGTATATTTTTGTGGTGCTGAATATACATTATTAAATCTTTTTGCCGCAACGCCTACCATATACATAATGATTTATGCATCTTTTTACTGCTAGAAGTACATAGTGATTTTATGTATCTTTTTACTGATAGATATACATAGTGATTTATGCATCTTTTTACTGCTAGATATACATAGTGATTTATGCATCTTTTTACTGCTAGATGTACATAGTGATTTTATGTATCTTTTAACTGACAGGTATATATAGTGATTTTATGTAATAGAAAGAGCACCGAAACACGAGGCTATCTGATTTGTACGAGGGGGCGTAGCCCCCGAGTATAAATCAGATTGCCGAGTGTTTAAGTGTTCTTTCTCTTTTGTATCATAGTCAAACATAAAAGCACGTTCCCTGTTGTCACAATATGAAACCCCGGCAAAAATGAACCAATGAACGAACATCTGAATATGACATTTCTGTCGCTTTCCCTTTCTCTGCCGTCACAATATGTAAACCCCAGCAAAAATGAGCCAATCAATGGGCATGCTCTGGAGTGCGGGTAACTAATACCCGCACTCCAGTTAACGCACTGTGCATGTATATGTATACGATTTAACCCTGACACATTTTCAACAGAAAGGTCTCCAAACTATGATACAAGTAAGTTTTAACTGATAGATATACAAATTGATTTTGCCTATTATTTTACTGCTAGATGTATATAGTGATTTTATGTATCTTTTTACTTATACGAGGGTTGTCCCAAAAGTCTGTGACAAATTTTATAGCCGGTTCATTTTTAACACCAATAGAAAATAATTCACACATGTAACCGTTAAGTTTATCATTTAACATTACAACAAATCATTTACAAAAAATTTACCCTAGTTACTTAGAAATTTTCAGTATTAGCGACATTGGTTTGAGTTGCCGGCTCACGTCAAGTAATTTACATTTTGTTATGAATAGGCTGAAATTAATTACGTATATTTCAAATATCTGATGATGTGTCTGCACAATGTCACGTTGACTTCCTCTGCTGCTATGTTTAAATAATCTCTGAATATTTTAGTTAAATAACTTAAAAAAGCGAAAAAGATAGGAATAAATGAAAATATCTCATATAAAATAGGAAAGTTAAAATGGCGACGTTCGAAGAATTTGCGGCGCAGTGAACAGGTCACTCAGGTTTCATGACTATTTCGAGATTACACATGTAACGATTTTCAACAAATATACCAAACATAACAGTTTAGCAACATATTCTGAGCATTTGTGTAAAAAAGGCATGAACGAAACCAGAGTTTTGCACTACAAAAAGAGAAAATAAGGAAAACACGGATATGAAGACCGATCTTCGTCGCCTATTTCCTACAGCTAAAAACAGGAGTAACGAGACCGGAAGTTTGCATATAGCAAAAATTAATGTATGCCATCCAAACATTCAACAGACATTAACAACCACATGATTTAAGTCAGAAATTGACGATTTATGGGTACCATTATTGCGTTGAAAGCCATTGAGAGTATTTGAGAAAGGCGCCTTATATAGATTTAAAGCCGTCTTTGACGTTGGGCGTGCGCCGCGATTCAGTTAGTTGCCATGGTGTTTATGGCATATTTTTGTTGTTTGTTGATATTTATCTATGAACATTTGTGAAAATGTTTAAATTATATGGGTTTATTACATATTAAAATATCAAATTCGTACCTGTTTTATTTAGCTTTTAATCAATCTTGTCACAGAATATTGGGACAACCCTCGTAGATACACAGAGTGATTTTATGTATCTTTTTACTTATATATATACAAATAGTGATTTAAATGTAACTTTTTACTGCTAGATGTACATAGTGACTTTATGTATCTTTTTACTGCTAGATTTACATAGTGATTTTATGTATTTTTTGACTGGTAGATATACATAGTGATTTTGTGTATCTTTTTACTGATAGATGTACATGGAGATTTATATATATTTTTACTGATAGATATACATAGTGATCTTATGTATCTTAGCTGCTGATTTATGTGTACAACTGGATAAAAATAGTTATGTCCATAATTACCTCAGTGCTGTTGTACTTACATTGTATATTGTGTTAATCACAGTCTGCAGTTGTTACTATTGAAGTCTGAGAATTAAATAACTCTATTTCCTGTTAACCAACACCTACTCTATTTAATAAACCAATACTGTCCAACAAAGATGGATAGAGGAGATGGGAGTCCTCACTGTGACCCACTTAATAAGGACATTTCCGGTTATTCTGACAGGAGGAAAATGCTTGTCACCTAAATTTCCTCTCATAGTTTTCTTGATGAAATTACACACCATTTATAATAAGACTGTACATAAAATGTGTGCTGATAAAGAATGGATAAACACCAGGGAAATTTATGATTCTAAGAAGATTAAGGCAGAGTTTCTTTGATCTTGACTTTGTTTACACATTTAACAATTTCCATCAGAATAACTATTGAAAAAAATCAATTGAATTTCCTTCACTCACTAATTGGAA